>NC_065435.1:65759255-66063293 GCF_024364675.1 Aethina tumida
AACATTATTTCAGGTTGACGGATCACGCATTTCTCAATATTAAAAAAATCTCCAACTCACATTTTACTTACTACTTTGTCCATGGGCATCTTAGATTTTAATGATCTTAACGATGTTTATACTAGTGGTCTCTAGTTGTTCTCAGGTCATAATAAATTTTCTTTCGCATGATTAATGAGATTCCACAGAGACCTCTAGGGCTGCTAAATATTTAGTTTTCCGTCCATAAAAAAATCATTTAATGTAAATTAATTAACTCTTTTAATATTGCGTGATCTATTAAACTTCATTTATCAATTTTTCCTTCGAATGTGTTATATGTACTTTAATTGTGGTGTCCAGAGTTCGCTTTATTTGTCCTATACAGGACTATCTGTATTCGCACGAAACATAATAAATGACTTGTCCTTTTCATACGAAATTGTTGGTGTGACGAGTGTAAATGGGCCCCTTTCAGTTTTAGTTTCCCCCTTTAAAGATTCAATAATTTTTGTTATAACGAGTCTCTTTGTTTATATGCACATTTCTGGTCCGATCTGCTAGATATTTGATGTGCTTAGTGGTTGGAATTGAAGGAAAAATCCAATTTATTTTCTATATTTTTGCCAAGACGAACAGAATTCACGAATAAGATTTCCTCTTGGATTTCTGTACATATTTTAATCGTGTCATTTACTGAAAATTATCTTTAAACTTAATTAGAGAATTCAGTAAGAGAATTACACCATGAGGAATTTGATCAAATAGAGAACTATGCAGAATAGAATTGTTGCGATGCAACAATTACCCATTCTGTAAATTCAGCGAGATCGATAAATTCCACATGTATAACCATATTATATGCTTCATATGGAGCCAATAATCACATTAGAAACCACTAAAATTATATAAAATTAAATAGAAATTAAGTATTATTGATATTATGTATTTATAATATTTTAATTTATTTTTTAATATAATAATAATAATTAAGTGATCAACAAATATAGTAGAACACTTTTAATTTAATGTATAACTGTATATATCTTTTTCATGCACTACTAGAAATATTTAATAGCTTAAATCACATTCCTGCATTTGATTAGTCTAATAAAACTAGCATTTTGCACATTGATTGTTCATTAATTATTCTGAATTTATTGACTACTGAAAATGTACTTCGATATTATGTGCCAAATTAATATTAGGTGCGTCTGTAATTAGCAGGGAATAATTGGCATCCTGTCAATTATTTGATAATTGTGATATCTTTGACAGCAATGAATAAATTATTTACTAATTAAATTGCCAATGTTATTACGTACCGTTAACAAAATAGGAACTGATAATATTGCATGCAATAAATTGAAACTGGAAACTGATCACCATGAGCAATTTATACATAATGGAGCAATATATAGACACTATAAACTATAACTGAACTATGTTAGTTTTTGACTGCAACGTTTTTTGAAATAATAGTTTAATTGAGCAATGAATATTTTCATAGTTTGTAGGTTTGCAAATAAGATAAAAAAACTCCGTTTCACATACCTGTAACGAATGAATATTTTAATAGTTTGTAATAGTCATTTAAAAATGAAAGGATTGTTAATTACACATAACAAAATATATTTTATATAACAATTGTCGAGAACTTATCACATATATATCTCACATATGAAATATTTTAATACGTCCATGTCCACAGGGAGTGCCTTTATTTGTATACATGTTCACAAATTATGAGAGACACAATGTTATGAATAACTTTTATCACTTTATTAATTACCCTGGTCTACAGACTTTGTTACATTTTACATAATTTTGTATTGATTAAAAAATTCTACTATAAAAACTTCGGCTTTTACATTTTACCACTAAACATATTATTGATGTAAATGTTGAAAATAATTCTTTAATTTTATAACTATTTCAGTTCAATTTCAGTTTTATTTTGGCATTTTTACAGTTGACCGAATTTCAAACACACTGTGGCAATGTATGGGGAATCAAAATCCCTGTTCAATGCAGCATCACTATACCCGTTTGAAAAATTTGAGGAATGACAGGGGGATAAAGTTTTTTGTTCAAAAACAATTTTTTTCTCAACAAAATCTCTTCCCCTGCAGTTATGCTTTTTTGTAAGTTTTCGATCCACAAGACTAATTTGCACAACTTAGCTGAAGAATTTAACTTGTCATACTTGGGTGCGAGGAAGGAATTCCAATGTAAATTGTTGAACAGAATAATAGATTGTGCGTTTAATTAATTATTAATTTGTGATTGTGCTTTTATTAAAATTGTTTCTCCTGTATATATAATAATTATTGAACATTTGGTTTAGTTATGATTAGAATTTAATTAGCAAAAATATTTTCATACTTTCTCAAATAATTTAATAAACATCCATTTCGAAACGCGATACAATTAGGTACTTTATTCATAATGTATGGAACAAAATCGACACAAATGAAATTATTTAAAAAAAAATTAATAATACAGCTTTTCAAAAACTAGTAAACAATAAAATATGGAACCTCTCCGATTCTATTAGAGAACACCTCATCTGAGACACTAAAATTTTACTGTATAACTGGATAGTTAACAATAAATTTAAACTTAATAGTAAGTGGAGTTAAACTGATTCCTTTCCACATATAGAGTTGATATGAAAAGAATTATTAAATAATATAATAAATATTTTGCCACATAGTTAAATTCAGTACTGTCAAAAATCACTGAATGCCAAATGCAAAAAATTGTGCTATTATTCTAGACAATAATTAAGACAAATTAAAAATGATGTATAATATATTTTTGACAATCTCTCTCTCTATAATTATGTAACACAATAGAAATGAAATGTAATATTTTAGCATTGAGAATTTGATGTTATAGGTTGTATAATATAAATTATCATATGGAATTGGAAATACATGTTAATAATAGCAATATTATAAATTATTAGAATAGAAATGTTTTAAAGATACTCTTAGTAGTTGTCCCTGTAGCGCAGCGGATAGCGCGTTGGACTTCTAATCCAAAGGTCGTGGGTTCGATCCCCACCAGGGATGGTGATAAGCCTTAATTTTTGTTAAATTTTGTTTTAAAATGTATCCATAAATCCAACTCGATAGAATTGATTTATTATTCAGTAACGCTAAGATATTGACAAACTTTGAAATTATAAATTACGTGACGTATTCCGCAATGAACATACATGTTATCATAATCGATGATTGCAAATATCAATAAACTCAGAAAGTAACTTTCTTTTATCTGAATGTACTAGCAGTAAAAATAAGTTTAAATTTATTCCTAAGAAAGCAATTATGAAAGGGATAAGACACCATATTGTAAAATTTTGAAGACATTAATTAAGATGAGCTGAGTCTGGCAAAGTCTGGATATAGTAAAAATATTCTTGTGCAAAAATACAGGTTTTAAACTAAACCTAATAATGAAGAAAGTATTGAATGTGGTTAATCTAAATCGCATGGTGAAATAAAATTGTTTTTTTTTAATTTTTTAAAATAAAATACATTAAATACAAACCCTATTATTGTTAGCAAACTGTGGAGAGTTAAATTTGTCCAGAATCTCATGTTGTATCAATTTGATTATTACAAACAGATACATACATATTATTAAAACTTAAGACGACAATTGTCAATTATTAATAAGACTTCATTTTTTAATTTTCTGCTTTTAAAATAAATGATCATTACTAGACTTATTAAAAGTATTGTTTATTTACAACTTTACAAAATAGTTCTTAGAGGCAAATTTAATCGTACTAATTAATCTTTTATTTTGATTATCTATTATATCTCTCATAAATTTAATAATATCATTCCTTATTTGTTATTCAAATCACAATACTACTATTATTAATGAATTAAAAACTATTACTAGCAGATACATTATATATTAATTGTAAAAAAACTATAGAAATAATGATTTTATATTTATAATAGAACCAGGTATAGAAATATTAGATCAATAAAACGTAGAGGTAAGTGATTCCCGAAATAATTAATGATGAACGTCAAGGTCTTTTGCCCCCAATATGGTTTAATAAATTATAGGGTGGACGATCCTATTAATGATATTGAAATATTGAGAAAATCACATTAGCAATGTAATCCACTTATCGTTTAAATTTTCGTCTACATCCATAATTGCATCAGAATTTTAATTCAATATTGGAAGAGCAAATCTACGATCGGCAACGATAAAATTGATTTATGGCTTCATAGAGGATAAGAAATCTCCGGAGAATATTTTTGAAGTTTACTTGTTTGAAAGTCGTTTTAATTGTTGGTGTAATAGAGAAAATAAGGGCGAACTATTGTGAAAGACACCATTGGAAACCATTTAGTTAAATTGATGTTTTTATCGAAAACGAAACATTTCAGAGATATCTGGAAAACAGATCCATTCTACCTGCCATACATTGACAAGAAAATAGAAAACTACTTGCTAGACTTTCTATTATACGACGGTTCTTTTAAGAGATTGTCTCGGTGGAGTTGGTAATACTTACTTCTATTAATGTTTGTTTTTCTTTTACTAAATTAATTCCGAACCATTTAATAACTGTATTTTGCTTGGTAATATACACAATATACTTCTCCTTGTTTGTATAACCATTAAAGAAAAGTATCGGCAAAATAAAACGAATTGCTTTTAAATCATTAAATAATTTTTACCACCAGTTGCAACACAATTAACACTGTTATACAGACAACTATATATTTCGTTTTAATAAATTTAAATTAACATTTGTATGTGTATTAATCATTTCACTTTTATATCTTTATATATAAAAAAATAAACAATCAAGTGATAAATATCGAACATTTTATTTTAACAAATGAAATGAACGTTTTATTGTATTTATGACATGTTAGCACGAATTTTGCACAATGGAATTTAATTTAGAATTTAATATAACACCTGCTGAATGGATAGAGACCAGCTTGAATGCATTTTGGGCTATTATTAAAATTATTTAAACGATCATGCAACAAATATACAGCGCACATCGGTAAAGTGCGTTTAATTCAGATAATAGTTCTCAAAATCAGTGTGAACTGGTTTCCAATATTTAATACTACATATTTTCAATACGATTTCCTCATGCTATAATCAACCTTTTATTACATTGCAAAATATGGATGCAGATTTCGTGTGTATTGCAGGTTTAAAAAGTTTGAAAATAGGGTTCATTCAACTAAATTTGAGTATTCAACATTTGAATTTCAACTACTCAAATATTCGTATTTAGATTATAGTGATACAATTTAGAAGGTAGTAAAATGTGTCACGAGAGAATTGCAGTTGATTTTGTTCAAAATTTTATAAAATTCATTCTAAAATAGAAAGATTCAAATACCTTAATTTTAATTAATTAATATATTGCATATTATTTAACATTTTTAATGTACATACATTTCACATTCAATTTTCAAAAATAAGAATTATTTTATGTACAAATCGAATTTATAATATTCATGTTAATCAAATTAAATGTCGCATAATATAAAACATTATTCATTAGAACACACACAGACTCTTCACATTCAAATATCTTAATTTTCAAATTAAAGAATTAACATTTGAATTATTGTATTATAAATCGAATTTATAATATGCATGATAATCAAATTGAATTTTGCATAATATTTAATATTATTCATTAGAACACACACACACACACTCTTCACATTCAAATGTCTTAATTTTCAAATATAAGAATTAACATGTGAATTATTGTATTACAAATCGAATTTATAATATTTATGTCAATCAAATTGAATTTTACATACCATTTAACATTATTAATTAGTTATTAAAATGAGTTTACATTTAATTAAAATATTTTAATATGCGTCCAATATTCAAATATTTGAATGTTCGAATTAATTGAATTAAATTTAGAGACCTAGGCAAGTATACATTGTGTCACAAACTGGTAGAAATAAACTATTCCGAATATTTTCAGATCAAATGGAGAAAAACTAACTTAATCAGAGATCAATTTGTACAGGGCCATTTTACTTAAGATATATTACTGGAAACCAAAACTGAATTTGCCTTTAAAATATCGGAAAATATTAAGTTAATTTTAAATATCTTCATTATTTTTGTAAATATCAAGATATTTAATATTACAGATCATGGAACATAGGGAAAATAATATTTAGTTTGTTAACGTATCTTAATCATCAATAATTTGTTTGAAACTTAGTAATTATCACAATTTTTCCATAGTTTGTGTGAATATAAAATTTGTTTTTCAAAAACATAATAAGTATTTCTAAATTTATCAGAAATATCTTAGCCAAAGATAATTTAAGGGCACAAAATATATATTTTTGTAAAACATTTATTCCATTTGTTATAAAAAGTTGTACATATTGTCTCAAAATTTTTAAGATATACATTTTATGAAACATAAATAGAAAAACTTTTACTTACTACTTTTACGAAATAATTCAGGAGTCAGTTTTTGGGATTATTTTAAAAAATATTCGCAATATGAAACTCGGATTTGCGGTTATCAACGTTTTAAATAAATTGGGCAAATAAGTAAATTTTTCCCTTTCTGGTCTAGAGATACTTAAATTTGTGATTAAATACGTATGCTTATGTATGAAGATTGTAACAATTATTACACGTAATAAATTACAATAAAAATACTGTCAAGGGTAAGGCGATTTGTGGAATAAGGTGGCGGCATAAAATAATAAATCTCACGGACACTTTGGTCCTTGGCCGTCAAAAATTAATTTTCATGAAACTCATCAGAGAATAGTGTGGAAAGGGCAATAAAAGAAGACAATAAAACATCTAAGACAAGGGCCATGTTTTGCCGTCGGTTAGCTGAAAGTTTCATTTTGAAGTAATATTGTGCATGTTGTTGCAGACTGACCGAAATATTATTAGTAATTATCAAAGCTTACTTAAACTACAAACTTAACAATTTAAAACAATCCGTCAATGAACACTGTGATGAATAACAAACTAAACGAACCACAATTTATTTCAAGAGTTGAGGTACTTGAAATCCACAGTCAGATTACCATTATTCTTTTGTGTTGCAATATTTAAAGTGTAAGAAGGAAAACGAATAAAACAAAAACCCAACGTGCCGTGTATGCAATTCACCCTTGGCCCAAAGCTAAACTTCGGTTCTGTTCAGCTCTTGCAATTCTATCTCACAATCTCCATGTTCCTTTGTTTATACATTCAACTGAGCACGGAAATAAGTCTCCTAAATTTCTTTTCCGAATGCACTTCGAAATTGTTTAATACAGCATTTTAAAATAACTTGTGACTGTAACACGTAATAAATTTCCTTTTTGCTTATGAACAAATTAGATTGAATGTTTGTTTTTGCTTTTGAAGTTATTATAACATAGAATAAATGTGGTAAGTAAATATATACAAAAGTACTTATTAAAGTAACAACAGCTAAAAAGAAAGATAAGAATTTTATTAAATTTGTTGTGATAACACAAAATTATGAAAAGCTAGTATCTAATAAAAACTTTTACTATTAAAAAGTTAAATTTAATTTAATGTAGTTGCTTCTTAGATAGTTCGGAGATTTATCTTAGACATTATTACTTTGTTTTTATCCTTATCCGAAAACGATGTTCGAAATTGAATTGTTCTCTATCTAGTTCTACCATTCTAATTGGTATCATTTGTCTTAACGAACTACTGCATCGATAAATTTATTTAATTTGATATATCATTACTTATGTTCAGTAGGATCTCACACAATTTTTGGGATTCTTTATTGTAACTTAATTATTTAATTTTATTGTACTTACCATCAAACAAAGTTTTTGATCATATGATCTGGAAACAGAAAGAAAATAAATTAGTGCATGGAAATTGCAAAATTAAAATAAAATACCAATGGAACGACTGAGCGATAAAATTTCATCCACGTATTGCTTTCGCCAAGAAACCAATATAAATGTATAAGATAATTTCCTTAATAAGAAACCCGTTTTAATATTCCTTTCGAGGATTTATTATAGGAATTCACAAAGGATATGTCTTGGAAATGAAGGCATCTTATGCCATTGTCATGACTCCCCGAGAACAGTCATCGATAATTTAGAAGTTGTTTGACAATGGTTATTCAAATCAGCGGGAGGGATTTCCCTTATTAGATGCATTATTTAAAAGATAGTCCTTTTTGCCAGGGCGAACTTAACCGATTTTAATATTGCATGGAAAGAGGGAGATGTACAAATTTATATTATAATTTATGTAACTGGATACATTTCAATAGCCATTCTGAAATGATACAACCGTAAAATAAATTGAGATGGCCTAATAAAATTTTGCGATAATATTATTCGTATATAAATCTATTGTGAAGCACTAACGCGTACCAAGTACCAAATTTTCGTAAAAAATTTAAAGTACACATTTAAGACATAAAGACCTGATTTTACGCACACTTAATCTTATTTGCTTCTATGTTGTTCTTAAACGGAGAATAATTAATGGCTTGAACGTCAAACTTAAAACTCAAGTATGAATTAATAATTCCGTTTAAAAGCTATTTTCTGATGAAATCGGGAAAATGCTGATTTCCTCTTCATTTTTATTCATATCCAATTTAAATTTTTGAATAATCTAATACTCCGACGTTACCTTCTTATGCCGCGTGTTTACGTGCAAGGGTGTTTCGCAAATACTCGTTATGTTTATGCCCAGGAGATGTCTAGTGTTGAAATACACGGTAGCGGACCTCCATCCGGCTTTACGGGTCGTCACCTTAGACACAAAGCGCCTTGCACATGAAAAATGAATGCGCACATGCAAAATGGGTCTGTCTACTGCTGTGTCAACATTTTAAAAAATTGTTTCTTCTGCCCTAAGCCACTCTAATTGATATATTTTGGTTGCGGTCGGCGGTATGCACAAACACAAAAACAAATCCCCCGGTTATGATTTTATGAATTTAGGTATTATTAATTGTGGGTCTTTCTAAATAATTTAATACTATTATTATTTGACGGTGAACTAATTTAAAATAATGTATATTAAACTAAAAAGTTTATTCATATGAGAAAAATACTGAATTGAAAAAGATATAAAAAAATACAATAAATCTAAAGTTTAAAATTAGTCCAAAATATTTAAATGCATGCTCCTGATGATGAAATATTTTATACTGTTACAATTAAAATATATTTTTATATGCTACTTTTATTTTTTACAAAATTGAAAATTAAATATTTATTTTTATTACTAAAAGTTTATTTTGTTTACTATTTTATCCACATTTTTTTATACAAAATATAAATATTATTTATAATATAAAATATGTCAATTATTATATTTTTATGTTTTGTATATTGTTCACATTGAAATAAAAAATGACATGAATTAAAAGTGTAACTCAATATTATTCAATCACTTCAATTCAATGGTTTTCTATTTTCTGTTTATATAACTCAGTACAACTATTACAGGCACCGGAAAAAGGTTGTTTAAAAAAATGTTTTTTATAAAATTTAAATAATTATCACAGTTTTGTATAAAAATACATATTATTTTTGAAAACACTTTATAATTCTATGTAATGATATATATGGTGTATTCCAGTTCTGCAATTCGAATTTGGAACGTGGTTGAAGATGTTGTAAGTGAAATGATGTCGCACGATTTTGGTTTCGTCGGTTAAAAGGTGGCAATGAATGCATTGAAGATGAACGACGTCAAGGTCGTCCTCAAACCTGTACCATCGAAGAAATTAAGCAATATGTTGTGCAAAATCCTCGTGCAACATGTTTGGAAATAGGCTAGTCAATAAATTGCGCTGAAATGGTTAATTCACAGACAAAGAAGTTGAACAAATTGATTCCACATAAATTAAGTGAAGACAACCAAATTAAGAGTTTGATAATTGCCAATTGTCTCATGGCACGCAACTCAAATGAGTCTTTCATTAATCGTATTGTTATATGCAATGAGAAATGGGTTGATTGCGACAGTTTTGGTCAATGGGTTGAATCTGGTAAACTTGGTGGAACTGTATAAAAAATCTTAAACCAAGATCCTGGTGGTAGACTGCGCGTGGAATTGGAATAACAACCAAATTGATCAAATTCATGAATAACCTACTCAAAGATTTTTTTTAATCAATAGAAAAGGCGTCCTGCGTTTTCATGATAATGCAAGACTACATATCTTTTTAGAGACTCAAAATGATAAGTGGGAATTTATGGTAACACCTCATCTACCACATTGACTAGATATTTTTTCGTTGTACTTTTATTTATTTTTGTTTTTATCCATCATTACGTAAAGGTTTAATTTTAAAGAAGAGGTGACAACTGATCTTTAAAATTGGTTCTAAGAATCCATATTTTTTTTCTAGTGTTATGAATTTGCTTTCAAAACGTCGATAAAAATTGTTGATTATTTTGTGAAAAGCTACTTTTTCTGGCACCTAATATCGCACACCTTCTACATCCCTGCTTCTTGCAAATGTTTTAATCACTGTAAGTATGTCTGCCACCAAAAGAATATTGCATGGAACTAGCCTTAGGGTTCGAAACCGTTTCCAATACTCTCTATTAAATAGAGAGCATCGGGTTGCTCGCAGAGTATTGGTCAATGATCATCGCTTATGGAATGCAACCGAATAGCGTAATTGATTGCTCATAGACGTCTAAGTACACATTATATCACAGGGAGAGCCGCATTTGGACATGGCGTGAACTTCGTAGAGATATCACGACTTCAACTGTCGCTTTTGGAAGTGGTGCTATAACAATGTGAGGTGGAACACGTTCATATTAAACCGAGAAACTATGAATTCTCGACGATATCATAACCAAATATTATTTCCTTTGCTCAAGAATTAGGTCCTGATTTCATTTTTGTAGAGGATTATGACAGACATCACCATGTGAGAATTTAAATTTGTCATTGCAACACCATCATATTACTCGGATACAGTGGAGCCCGCATTCACCAAACTGCAATCTACAATAATTGAACACGCATGGGAGCATCTTCAAAGACAAATTTGCACTCAAAACCACCAGTCACAAAATTTGAGGAAGCTTTCTAATGCTCTTAGGAAATAATGCCGAGGTATAGATCAAGAATTTATTCGCTCACTAATTTTGACTATGCCAAGAAGGATGCTGTTTGTAAATCAAGGGGTACCGATCAAGTACAAAAATGTGGCGGTTAATATTTCGTTTTTTTTTAATTTTAATTAATTTTCTTTTATTAATTTCGAGGATATCAGTGATTTAATGCTGATTTAAAAGTTCAGTTATTTCCTTGAATATCAAAAATTTACATTATTAGCACAAATACTGTTAGATTTATATTGGAAAATGAAAAAACGAAGTTTATGCGATTATATCCTAACATTTTCGCATTGACAAGCCTGTATTGATACAAACTTAAAAATATGCAAATGTGACCATTATTCGCAGGGCACATAAACATCATTCCAAGGAAAAATAAATTCTTTCATGCAAATTTTATTGGGATTTATAAAAGTCCAATGCTCCCCGTTACGATTCCGAACTCAAGCTGTGGAAACGACAGATCCTGACTGTTTTCTACAATTTTCTGTACGTCTGCACTGCACCACGAACGCAAACAGGAATGGCTCTTTACTCAGGATGAGAAAATGCATATGCACTGTATATTATGCAGTCAGCATAGGTGTTATATTAAAGGAAAAACCGTAGTTGTGATGTAAAATTTGTGATATATTAGGACAATTGCAACTCAAACATTTGGCGCTCATATTTAAAGTATCTAAAATTTAATTTAAAATTACCAGTTTCGTAAAAAGCATCTAAATGTATCTCACTGTGAATGTGTTTGTTGAAAATAAAAGACAATATAGAGAGACATTCCAGAACACATATGTCTTGCAAACAGTGAGAGGACAAAGGTAGCAGATGAAAGAATAAATATATTTACGGACGATAACACACTGATATCAGACAATTTCCAAGGCTTGAGAAGCTTTAATATCAACAAAATAAATCAAGAAGGAAAAATAATGGTTATTGCTGTAAACAGTATACTGCACTTTATGTAATATGAGAATTTTATTGTGGTACTTTTATTTCCGCAAAATAGTATTCTCTTCGCAAATGCATCGAATATGTGGGTATCTCCACTTCTTTTTTTGCCAAATTGTTGAGTTTGTATTCTACTATTTGTTTATTTATAAGCCTAATGATATGCCAGTAAACTGAAAATACAAATTACAACATATTTTGAGAATTAACTAAACATTATTATATTTTAATAACACATTATTACAATTAAAATTAACAAAATATTAACGAATCTATAATTTAATTAAAATATCAGAGTAAATGAGTAATAATTAATTATTTAATAGTGGAAATAATTAAACATAATAACTTTATACTCTTGATTCTATAATTTCATCTACACATATTATTTGGAAATTATTCTGAAATTTAAATATTTTAAAAACATCATTTCCCTGAATTATTGAATTTCATCCATAAATTATATTAATAAATTTTCATTGGCTTTTTGTAAAATGCATTTATGATCACTCTGTTAGTGCAAACGTCAGTGTTAGTCGAAAATTGTTATTTAATAATAAATAAAAAAACAGTGCAATTAATATTCTCAAAAAGCATGTTTTTTTTTTAATAAAATTTTTCTCCTTATACTATATAATTTGAAAAAGATTAAATAACAAATAGCTAATATGTTATTTAATTTCACCCATAAAATTCATTGAAAAAATTTTATTGTATTTCTTATAAAATGTGTAGAGTGGATCTTTCTATTAATGGATGTGTCAACAATTTGTCCAAAATTGTTTCTTATTGCTACATAAAAACACAATTAAAATTCTCAAGCTTTATATAAAAACGTTGCTCTTTATTAGGTCTTAGCTTAGATCTTTTGAATAAGAAATAATGTGACTAAATATCAAACAGCCAAAATATTTTTCAGGTTAAGATTCTGAATAATAATTGATTTTCGTCTATATTTTTTTTTGGCTTTTTGTAAACTGTGCACGGTAGATCGCTCTGTTAATGCCAGTGTCACCAATGAGTTGAAAACTGTTATTTACAAATAAATAAAAATTCTTTGAAATTAAAATTTTCAAAATTATAATTCTTTGAATAATAATAATAATAAATAAATATTAATTTTTATCCATAAATTTCACTGAAACATTTTGATTAACTTTTTGTAAAATGGCCAGAATGGATAACTCTGTTTATGCAACAATGGATTGAAAAGTGTTATTTAGAAATAAATAAAAATACTCTAAAATTAAAATTGCATGATTTTTTTGAATAAAAATGTTTCTTCGTATAATAAAATGATTTGAATACGAAGGACAAATAGCCAAAATATTTTGTGAATTATTATTCTTTGAAGGACAATAATAAACAAACAATTATTGATTTTCGCCTAACAAATTCATACATAAATTTTCATAGACTTTTTGTAAAATATTTGTAATCAAAACCCTCAATTTGAATTATTTTTTTAAAATAAAAATGTTTATTCTTATATGAGATAATTTGAATAAAAATTCAAAATGTATGATTTTTTTAAATAAAAATGTTCCTCCTTATATGAGATAATTTGAATAACAATATGACTAAATGACAAATAGCCAAAATATTTTCCGAGTTATGAATCATGGAAGAATAATAATAAAATGATAAATAAAAATTTTATTGATAAAGTTTTATTGTCTACTTGTAAAATGTATAGAATGAATCACTAAATGACAAACAGTCAGTCAATGTATTTTTCGAGTTTAGATTTTTTAAAGTTTAATAATAAAAAGTGTACTTGATTTCACCTATAAATTTCATTGACTTGACTGTTAATGAAAAAGCCAAAATTTGGAAACAATATTTCGAGATTCCAAAAATTAACAAAAAATATTAATAACTGAAAAACTGTGTATAAGTTAATTAAAAATTAAAATTAAATTTATTAAAAAATATTTAAAGTTGTGAAATTTAATTATTTTTTATTTATAGGTAATAAGTCTTTCGACAAATTTTTGAAAGTTTGTAGTCAAATAATGAGTTACTTTAGAGATTTTGTTAAATATACGATTCGTTAGTTTTTAATGAAATTATGTGCGTCTGAAAAAATCAATGAAAAAAAAAATCAATTTATGCTGCGTCTAATGAAAATCCTCATGGAGCAACGTATTTCAATTCCATCAAAATATAAAATAATGAACGGAATCCACCGGTTCGACTTAAAACGGACTAGACCAGCTGTATTAATATAGAAAAATCTAATTAAATTTAAATTAAGTTAATACGATTAATACTGAAAGATTTTCCATTTTTTTTTAAATTTAAACTTTTGTAATACGTTTATAAAAAAAGTAACACAAAATTCGTAAATAAATATTTTATTTTTCATTTACACAATAATACAGTTAAACGGATCTAAATAAATACAGCGCACCTACAAAATCAAATGCACACATAAAGTCTCGTTATTGAATTGTGAATAAAACTAAATAAACCCATTTCTCGCATTCTGCAAATCTTATAAATAAACAATGTAATGCATTGTGTATGTGGAATTTAATCATTTAAGTGTGAAGAGAAACAAAATTACGACGATACGACGGTTCGCATTATTGTATTTAAGATCCGCGATTTCCTTGTAAGTAAAGGAAAATTTATAGTTGTGCCGCAATTTAATGCTCCGCAGTCCAAGCGAACGTTGCATCTTTATTTTCTAAAGTGGGTGTATCTGAATATATTAAAGAAGTAAATGTTTATTTTGTGGGAAATTTAAAGAGTCGGTTTTGTTTCAAAATGATTTATTATTTCAAATTAAATGACATACGAAAACTGGATGCAATTATAATTCAAACATTTAATTATCATCTTATCAAAATATAATTAGGTCGAAATTGAATTTATGTAGCGAGCATTTCTAAATTCTTGTGCTAGGTATGTATGCACATAACAGTTAGCAAGCTCACAAGAATGTAATGCTCTAAACTGTCTGACAAATGTTTAGTTGAGCCCCTCAAGACACGGGTTAAAATGGTCCTAAGGGGTGAAAATAAATGCCAGTCGTCACGTTGCGGCCTCCAACAACCAAGATAATTAAGTCGCATTCTGTACTTACGACAGTGACGTCAAGTGACTCAGCTGGAAACTGTATTCATTAGTTTTGTCACAATATTGCATTTCAATTTAATACAAACTTTTATTTCAATTTGTAACTCTTATAGTTAACTGGTATATACAGAAATGGGGTTCAGTGTAATTAAATCCATCGTAATTTAAGTTACTACTGATTTTAATTTTTATATTTAATCCCTTAATTTATTTATCATTAAGGATACGTTTTGTAAAGTGGTATTTTTTATGAGAATTTGCTCTACTTTCTATTGAATTACAACATGAAACATATATAAATGAATATTTTAAAATATTGAAATGATAAGTATAATTAAATTAAAATTATTTTAATGAACATCTTTCACAAATTCATTATACAAAAGGCTCTTTTATGGATATTTACCCAAAAAATTGTATTATACTATATTCACTATTATGTACTGAAAAAAGTGTGTGCTGAATTTTATTTTTGTACTGTTTATAATGATTTTCTCGTATAACGCCAATAATCATCTAGCGTGCACTCTATCCAATAATCCTGATACCTTATTTCCATAGTAATTAAATTTTGGTGAAAATGATCACCTTGATCATCATTTTCAGTTCCTAAATTAAGAGCAAACTAATCTACATAGGAGTGCAGGAAATGTATTTATTATGTATTATTTAAAGATATTTTGACATGTATAGCATAATAGTTTTAATAATAACTAATAACCTAACACTAAATGACAACTAAGGTCGAGAGTCAGTTTCATTTAATTTGTGCACAAATTCATTTACCTGTATGAGCTGAGCGATTTGAGAGTTTTTGAAGAAACATTTCTTAATGTTTTAGGAAGGCAGTTTCGGCAAGACAATGCTAAAATACTGAAATGCAGGGTTACTAACATTTAAAGACTTTTGTTTCTTTATTAGGTCGAAATTTATTTGGAGAATATGGATATAACTCTAGTGGCTTCGATAAGAACTAAGTTAATAACTTTCATGAACTTATTTCGAACTCGACAAATTAAACGTATATAATAATACTCTGATCTCTCATTAAGATTTTCCAGTCAGAGGTAAAAGAATTTAGTAAACCTTGAAACCAAATAATTGCATGAACACCAGGAGAAATTGACATATATAAAAAATAAAATTAGTTTCTGTTACAGCACAAAATAAGAAAAATGTACGAAAGGCAGTATAAAATACTGTTTCAGAAAAATTTAATTATCCTACCTGAGATACTATGTGCATATTTATGGACTCAAAATGTAAAAGAACTCTCTATATAATCAAGTAAAGAAAGCATTGGCTTTTATCTGCTTTGTGTGATTGTTAAAGCCAGAAAGTGAAAGAAAATATGTAAAAGAAGATAAAAATTACATTTTTTAATTCGATTATTTATAATTATTGAATTCCCATAGTTATGGAATCATATAATGGGTAAAAAAGTTCATCCGTTTTTTGTTTACAATTAAAAAATTAATCAAAGTAAAATGCTATAAAAATTACCGTTTTACGGCATCACAAAAATGGGTATTAACTATGCTAACTAGTTTGCAATGATACCTTATAATGGTACAAATTTTCAGCAAATCTACATTCATTATTTAAGAAGTATCTCCTTTTTAAAAAGATTATGTTATTGATAAAATTGAATACACCAGTTAATTTCAAACATTTCGATAGTTACTCTTATAAAACCAAATTAATTCTTTGGTTTTACACGAGCAGATAATTTTATGACTTCATGCCGTACAGACATAGAAAGTATGGTTCCAAAAAGAAAACGGTCTTCGTGGTTTCAAGTCTTTGTGCCTTTGTAATAGGTTACTTTTGTTAAGTTTCAGACTAAATTTAAACAAGTGGAATATGTTAATATTTCAATTTAAATAAAACAGCAGTAAAAAGTGTAATAATACAACGCCAAATGGTTAAAAGCAATGAATGCAGATTTTTACTGGCTAATTCCCAACAAAACTTCTATGGAAAATATGAAATGAAAAACAGAACAGTGAAGCACTTTAAATAACGTGATTTGATTCTATTTGAATAATTTTAATGTTTTTATGTATGTACATTAGACACAATATGTTACAAATTTTTTATAGTCAGAATTAAATTCAGCATCAGTACGTACGAAAAACTGTGTAAATGTACAAAGAGAATGCCAGTGTATTTTAGTGTGGCAAAAAACAGCAATATGATAATTAAAATTATTTGGTTTGGGCCGTAAAAGGAGGCGCGGGACTACTGTTAATTTATAAAACTGAAAGAGGAGCACATTCTAGTTATTCGAAATACTTTACAAAGTTAAATAAATACACACAGGAGGAGACGACTTCTAGCTCGTTCATATTAATTATTTGCAATAATATGGAGCGTTATAACAGATAAATGAAATTTTGTGTAATTGGCAATTAACCAGGACTTTTAAAGCCCCATTTTACTGCCTGTGATTTCATTGCACTAATTAAGGCATAATAAAAATTCACGACGACTCTTAATTTTTAATGACTTTCTGAAAGTATAAATCTTTGTCGCAAAATAACCAAAAGGAAAGGTGGAGGATTTAATTTCTTTAAAAATTCTAAGGTTTCTAAGTCTTATAATTGCTCTGGTTAACTGGCTTTTGTGCCCTTTTGCATATTTCTTTCTACCTTTTGGCAATTAGGGTTAAGTTAAAAGTTATTACGCTCGAATTATTGCCAAATGTGCAATTTTTCAAAAAAATAAATTAAATAAATTTATTTTTTTCAATTATTGTGTCCATGGTAATGGTTTTCGTCAATTAAAAAAAATCCTTGTGAAAAAATTGATCTCAACCATTTAATTAAACAAAAAATGTTTCTAATGTCGTCAAAGCTGCGGGTAATATGATGACTGGAATTCTCTCTTAGCGAACATTTTAAATATCGCAACGAATTGCAGAAATTTACGTTTCAAGAATCACTCCAGCAATCTGTTGAATCTCGCGGCGGCAATATGGATGATTTATTTGGATTATTGCCTTACAGAGCACGATTCATTTGCATAATCCTACAGGCAAACATAATTTTGTGAATAATTTGTGTAATAAGGCATGCATTTTTCATTAATGTCTGTGTTTACTACTTTATTATTACGGAATGTCCTAAAACGTCTCATCAGTTTGTTTATTTTTCAAAAATTGTTCACATCGGGACTTATTTAATATGTATGAATGGATCAATGAAAAACTAGGAAACAATAAATCTAATATTTAAATAAAATTAGCCTTTTCTGCTGTTAACTAGGTAGGTGTGAATCTCATTTTAGGTTTATTAAGTTGTGTTCCTTGAATATAAATTTTAACAATGACGGGAAATTTTACAACTGACATTTATATCAAACTTACATAAAATACAGCTCCCTTCGAACTCTAAATTTAGATACCAATTTACGCCAAACTAATTAAAAACTTCTTTAGCACTTAGGAATATGAATAAAGAAATAAGATAATAATATTAAAAAATAGAACTTAACTGGATATTAAAGAGAGTAAACAAATAATTTTAAAAGTGAGAAAACTTAATTTACATTTTAAATGGAAATTGGTTTCTTATTAAATATTTATTTAGCACTTTTAACTTAATATTAGATAAGTTTTTATTAGAAACTTAATTAAAAAAAAATATTAATATTACATATTACGAAATTTAAATATATATTTACGAAAAATTTATTTAGTAGAATATATAGGATTTATTTAATTAATTACCTATTAACTGTTTAATAATAAAACCAAACTGGAAGTTTACAAGTTTCAAACAATTTTTGAAGCCTTGATATTTGATTGTCAGCTAAAATTACACGTTCAATTAAAGTTGAAAGTTATGAAATGAAGTTAGTCTTTCATCCTCTTAATTTTTACAGATTTCTTTAATGAATTTTAAAACATAATAATCTATTAGAAAGAAAATAAAGAGATTTTAATTAATTTAATATTATCGTAAATAAATAATATAATATTAAATTAAATATTTACAATATTTTTCCCAAACATAAAAATATTGGGATCATCCTTTAAAGCTTTCATAAAAACTTTAACAAAGTTTTAAAAAAAGATGGCGATTCATTTTGTGATTTAGAAACTGTATTTCTAGTTATCTATAATCATGAAGGTATGTGGGTCTGCAAATAAAAATTACTTGAGGTCTTTAAATTCAGTTAAACTTTTTCAGTGAATGAGGTGGAAGCAGCGAATAAGTTTGTCGTGTTGTTGATAACTGTTTGAGAAACTTGAAAAGTTCAAATTACAAACACATCATCGGAATTTCGCTTACCAAATGCTTTCAATCTCCTATTTGTTCATATTTTTTATAATTAAAGGAGTGCATTATTTTTTAAATATCTAGAGTGTCTGTCACTTTAATATATCTTTGTTCTGAACTGTTTAGAACGAAATTTCCAGAAAACCTGTTATAACAGATTTCAAATAAATAATCAGTTATGTCCGTTATAATGGAGAAATTGAAAAAATCTCAAATTTATCGTAACTGCCATATAGTTTATAATAAAAGTTGTACAGCTTTTTAAAATTGGCTCTTTTTCTTTGTTTTATTTATTTATTTTATTATTAAATTTAAAAATAACATTAATTAAATTAACTAAAATATAGAAAGTTAACAAAGTAAGAGTTAATACCATAATTCTAACAAATTTAAAATTGTATAGTTGTCATAAAAGTATTTTTAAAATGTAAGTAATATCAGCAGTACCAAAAACCTTATGAGGAAACTAATCAAAAACTTTTTAAATTTAAGCTTTTGACGCTATTATAAATTTTATTGATGTGTAGGTATGAATAAAAATAATTTTTGTCAACTTATATAAAGATATGCACATGAAATATTTAAAATCTGTTTTTCATGTGACAACAGATCTTAGTTTCGCCATTAAATTTAATGTACAAACTTTTTACGTGGCTTTTAAAGTAAACCAGATACAAGTTATGAAAAATTTGAAACATTTTCAGTTTTTCCATTATAACGAACAAAGTTTATTATCTACCTGAATTTTGATTTAATACGTATATAACCCATCAAAAACACAACAAATCACTTTTGGGATGTTTTGTTCTCAACTGTTCAATAACAAAGATACATTGCAGTGGTTTCCTTATAGCAAACATACATATACAAGGTGTCACACAATACGTGGACAACCTCCCGGATTCATGTAGAACACAACCCTCTCTAAGACGACATCGGAATTTATAAGATAATTATTTAAATGTTTGTTATAATGTAGTATAAAATGTTGATATTACATTATATTATTATACATTACATTATTTATATTTACTTTCTAAAATGTTAGTTAGAACTGTATGGTATCCTTTAGAAACATATCTCAAGTTATCAACAGTCAACACGGGAGTTTGGACTGTTATTTACTGCATATATAAAATAAATTAAACTTTTTATTACCGAACTAATAAGCTTTAAAATTTCTTACTTAAAAACATTAAACTGAAAATATGTAGTATACGTTCAAGTATAAGTAAGAACTAAATCTAAATTGCATAAAGAAACGGGTTATGACAATATACGACTTGACGCCATCGTTACTCCAGACGATAAAGGTCTGTCTTATTCACACTTCCATCATTTTCCACGTCGGGATCGTCTCTACGAGCTACAAACGTTAAACCGGCTAAAACTCTCCGGGTGTGTTTCAGTCTGCGGACCACCATCTGAAAGACCTCAGCAAAGTCGGAAAGTGTGCTTAACATTACGACCAGGGAAATTTGCATTCATCTCGCAAAAACTCATTATACAAATGGTGAACATTTTGTGTTTTTACTTAACGCAAACTTGGCTTTGTCTTGAGAGGGTAAATGCTTCGCACATTTCGCGAACAATGTAGACGAGACAATGTAAAGAAATAAATTCTTCAAAATTAAGGTAAAGTCATTCATATATTTATTTAACGAAAAAATTCCAATCAATATCATTTATTTACATATAAAAAACAAATCAATTAACTGCGACCTCAAATAATGAACAGTAAAATACAATAATTTAAGGAATTGATTGGTATTGGAATATACTTAAAAGAATTAATTTATTTGTATATATGATGCAACACATCTTATGTAACAGTAACGACCGTTTGGATCGATCGACTTAAAGAGTATCGTTAAGTGATAAATTAAGATACTAAAAATATGCCATATTTAAGACACCTATAACATAAATGTAAGCGTAATTTAGACTGTTATGGCTATAACTTATTCTTTTAGTTAGATACGAGTCTTAATATTTTTTTGTATTATTTTATTACAATGGTAATCTTGTCATACTGTTTTTGGGAATTTGTCAGATACTTTAATTATCTCTGAGATATAACTTATTTGTTTACTTAGATAAAGTCTTAATATCTTTTTGTATTATTTTATTACAATAGTAATCTTGTCATATTATTTTTGGGAATTTGACAGGTACTTCATTGTCTGTGAGCTGATCAATTTAATTTGCATAATTTTTCTACTCTCATTTTTCTTTACTGTCAAAAATCTTTACTGAAGAGATTAGTAAATATTTGTTTTATTTTTCATTTTTTTTTCCTTTAACATAAATCAGTGAAATTTCCGCTGGTAATCAGAAGATTTTGACTTGATGACGTTTCTTTACAAAGTTCTGTAAACAAAAACCATTTTATACCAATAGTTATATTATGAGCCAATTATTTATTCTCTAAGGTGTTTGTTAGAAAACAATTACTGCAGTTAAATGTGGTGTCTTTACATTCTTTTTTATGCTTCACAATTGTCACATTTTTAAAATACGAGAAGAAGTCTAAAACACACTTTAATGAGTTATGTAAATTTTGGATAATATTTAAACCATTAGGCAAAAATATTCGAGTTTCATGAAAAATGTTATTTTTAAACTTTGTGTTCATAAACGACATTTTAATGGTCTTTTTACGTTTGGCTTCGTCATTAAAAAATAAGAAATGCTAACTACTCTATTCGACTAAATTATGAAAATTGTTATCGAGCTAATGAAATTCTTTAATGACTATGCGGGAATGTTGTTCAAAAATACACTTTTGAAAAGTTTCATAGCAATAAAAATTGTTTATTATCTAAACAATTGTTACCGTGTTTAAGGACAAAAAGTAATTGAATTCGTGACAAGGGATTATCTGAGTAGGAAAACAGATATTGTATGCAAAATTAATTAATAAAAGTTAGAGGTCTAATTGAATTATTAATGGGTCCCCAGACACTGAAGCTCTGTCGGTTCAAATAAACATTGAATGGAGGGCTTCCAAGACGGTGGATTCGAAAAATTAAAATTTTAATTTATATTTTATTACAGCTGCCATATATGTGTCATAGCTTATCTTTAATGTTAATTTTAAATTAAGAATGTTTGTATATTAAAAGTTAACGTAAACCACTAGTTTAATTCTGACTGGAGTGTCAGTTAAAATTAATTCCAATCAGTCTTAACTCTAAATACTGAATTGTAACTTAATACAGGAAGATCGGCAAGTTTAACTCAAATTTTTAACCACCTATGTATTTCATTAATTAATTAAAATTGCTTGTTTTAAAATTAACCCGAAATTATAAATAATAGCAATTTTAATAAATTTATTAACCAGTATATTTATGTATTTCACATCCAATATTTGTAAATATAAATTAAATTTAAAATTTAGATCAACTTTTAGTATATAAGGTAATAAAATTTTTCTGTTCTCTCTAAAAATTACATTTTCATATAAGTTTATAGTTTATTTCATGCACGTGAAAATATAACGGGCATAAAAATAAAAACAAATTACAATAAAATTGGAAATCAAACTTCTGGATTTTTCTCCCATAAAATAAAGTTTAAATTATATCTCACTCGAAAATATGTTGGGTGAATGAATTTTGCCAGCGACATTATAAACGTATTAAAAAAAAACTATTTTTATTAGAAACAGAAATATGAATCCTATTTAACTTTTCTTCATTTCTTAACATTTTATATTTTACGATAGTTTTCTCGTTTTTTTAATTATTACACCGTGTTTTATATATTATTGACGTTTATATAATGTAAAATAATAAAATTTATCCATGTCATAATTGTAATAGATGCGTCATATAAATCTTCTCCAAATAACCCATTGTTTATTCATTATAGTAAAATTTGCAAAATTTTACAATTATTTAAAAATAATGTTTTAAAATTGCTCTATTTCGACTATTTTTATTATATTGTTGGATATTTTGCCACCAATTTATTTAAATTTACAGATTTTTATTTAACCGATAAAAATCTCTATAACTATTTATTTAAGCGAGGATTTTGTGACAGAATAATTTTATTTATCTGAATAAATAATGTAATTGTATTTGTGTCAAATGTAACTTAAAATCATAATGAGCTTTAAAATAAATAAATCTGCATGAAAATTTGTATGTTTTTTTGAGGAATACATTTAATTCAACAATAAATAATTTAAATATTCAAATACCATTTGCACATTAAACTATTCAAATATTATCAATCCGTAGGTTATATGTTTAATTAGTTACATGATTTTATTAAACATTTTCAAAATTGAAAATGAATGTAATTTTAGAGTCAGAAAATGTTGAAGGTTCCGACAAGGTGGTTTTTTCAAGGGCTTTTGGTCTGCGCATTTGGTGATTCCAGTGACCCGAAGACTCTAGAAGCATTGGGACATGAATTTCGAGTAATATGAGACAGTTTATTTGAGTAACAAATTACCAACCTGATCTAGTTTCTAGACGAGTAACTGAGTGTATAAATTTGTTTGATCGAATTGACTATTACGTAATACCTATAAATCTCAATTTTTAATAAAATATTATTTTGGCCACTATTAACATGTATACTAAGTTTCATTAATAAATATTAATTTTTTTTTTTTGATGTCTGGAATTTATTGGGTATAGTAGTATAATTTTACCACACAGTATTCGGAAATTCGAATATGCAAATTTCCGAATATGTATTTATATATTCGAATTATTCCTTTTTATAGAATTCGAATTCAGCACCAAAAAAAAAAAAACAAGTTCAGAAAACCGATGAAATTAAAAATGAGTAATGTGATTGATATATTCGGGTAATTTATTAGAAATTCCAATAGAGTCCGCATTTAATCCGTCATGGGGGAGATATTAAAGTCAAATATAAATCTGAGCCGCATTACGTCGGCCACGAGCAGCAACCCAGCAACCAGGAACTTGAGCAGACACGTATTCCTTATTCAAATAACTCCATCAGCGTTGCGTGCTGAAATCAAAGCCTATCTTGATTTATGGGACGGATATCGTCTCGCAAAACTACTGCCGGGAGACCGAATTACTTTGAGGATTGGCCAACTGAATGGCTCTTCAGTTAGTCGTGAAATACACCACCCCAGATAACGAACTTATATATAGTTTACGAATTTTATTTAGGCAAGTTTTCCCGCTCGAGATGTTCACATAAACGGATGGATTTTGAGACAATTAATGCAATTGATTCAGTTTCCCATAGGATTCAACCTGCTGACGAAGCTTTTATCTAATCTAATTAAAAACCAGCCATATTTGAATCATAATTTCATTTCCTGTAACTGGACATTACGTTCTCTCTATACTCGATATGCTTTTAATCTACTAGAATATATAGTGCGGGAAAAAACAAATGCTATCGACATACACCGTTATTTAAAATCCTGATAAATTTCTATATAGGGTAATCATTCTATTTTTTCAAGTAAGCTAAAGTAATTTATGATCTAACATTTTGACATTTAAGTTGTTACTGCTGTTTTTATCTTAAAAACAATCTTAACAACACAGTAAATCATTTTTAATCAAACGGTTTATATATAATATAATTAAAAAAGGTTTAAATTTAAGAATTAGAGAAACAAAAAAAACAAAAAAAAAAAAAAAATGTGACAGATTTCATGGTTATATATTTAATTTAGATAAAATATATTTAATATAATTTTCACTTACATTATGTTTAATATTTTATGTTACAATATAACCAAGCTATTGTTTGCAAACTAAATTACCCCATAGAACTTTTGTCGGGATATTTGGAATTTATAGGTTGACGTATTAAACCGCAAATTGTACGTTATTAAAGATTAAATCAATACTTCGACATCGTTAATTTTAAATTGTTAACGTACATGTAAAATTTTACAACCATGACATTATTACTCATTACCAATTCAAAATTGAAACCTATAAAACTTTAATAAACTCTAGGAAATATTTGATTTTTATAATCAAAGTGCAATAATGCATCTAAATATTGCCATATTTTTATATTAAACGAGTAAAAAGAATATAATGATGTAACACTGTTACTTATGTTGTATATTGTATAGTCGGATGTCGTGAAGTGTCAGCGGAAAGAAAATGAAACGAGGCAAGCAGGAAATGTTGGCCAATTATGTGTCTCAACAGCTCAAAACATCCTGCTACGTCGTTGGTCTCATGGAAATGGACCATATTCAAGCCAAATCAACTGAAAAAGGAACGATTTTCCTTTCTCTGTTATACCGAATTCTCAACATCGAATCCTTCAATAATTTGTTACTTTATTCGATTTCTTGACAGGACAAACTAATTTTCTCGTGCAATAATTTAATCCTTATCGTAACACGTGACTTGACAAGAATTATAGTAAGACAAAAACCTTTCTTTTTCTTTAACAAATGAATTTAAAACAAGTTCTAAGGGCTACTCGTGCATTACAAACCTAGTGTAGTGTTAGCATTTCGAACAATCCGAGAAACTTCGTAATTCCTTAATTGCTGCTGGAAAAACAATTGCCTAAATTTAAAACTAATTTAATTAGTTTAAATTAAAGCCAAGTCTGGCGTGTCGTTTCAAAACGATTTTACTTCGTAGGTAATAATTCATTGGTTTCATTTGATTTTAATTAGCTAGTGGATGTCTAGGCAGTTTTCACGAGAGATGAAGGGGTAGACATTTTTACTAATCTTATACTATTCTTTTTGTGAAATATTTTACGAGATCTTTTACGTGACATTTCTTTAAAACTATTTAAAAAGTACAAAGATGAATCTATTACAGTATTTATTTACATAATACTTTCAATAAATTAATGTAATTCATTTAATAAAATAAAAACATAACAAAAGTAATAAAAGTCTAATTGTGTGGAAGAGAAATAGATTATATTAACTTTTATTGTTTTTAGTTTGTATGTATTGTAATAAATTCTAGTGAAAACTATTGGTAATATATGCATAAACCTGTAAAAAATTATGTAATAAAGTATGTTGTTGGAAATGGTGGTTTAGAAACAAAGAAAAATAATAATGAAATTTATAACCATTAAATAATGTATTTATGATAATATTATTCTTTATTATTGTGAAGTACATAAAAGTAAATACTGTTCAATAGAATTATATTTCTTTTATATTGACATTTTATTGTCATATCCGTTTCCAAGCTGCAAGTTGGAGAAGAAAACATTATTATATACTGAAAATTAGTTCTAACATGTATAATATCTGTCCATAAAATAGTAGCAGGAGTTCCATTGAATAATATTACTCCATAGATGTGCCAAACTGATTATACAAATTTCATAGTTTATTGTTTTGTTTTAATTTTTTGTAAATATCATTAATAAAATTAAAAAAAAAATAAGAACATCATTCATCTAGTAGAAATAATTAAAAAACGATTCTCGACCATGTCGTATATTGGTATTACTATATTTCGGCTTACTGTTGTTAATTTAGATTGTCATGCTCCAAAATTGCAATTATAGGTGTTTGGAAAGTTTACTTTGAGGCACATAAATTAAGAATAAGCCGAATAAAATCAAATTCACAAAACGCATTTTTGAAATGGCATGTTTGTTTATTTTTTATGACTATTAAGTATATAAAAAGTAATACAATACATTGACCATATACAACTGCAAATATTCAAATGATATTAGTGATAAAAATAAAATATTTTTACAACTATTTAATCTAGGAAATTCAAATTATCCACCTCAATCCATTGAGGTGGATAATTTGAATTTGGAATACACATCCTCTATTTGATCACTTCTCTTTCGACTTAATGTCGAGGTCACTCATCATCACAAAAAATATTGTAATTCTATAACCATAAACAAAATTTAATTTAATTAAGTGCCTTTTTTGCTACAGGATTAAGCTTTATTGTTGTTTGAATTTAACGCAATTTAAAAACATATAATATAGGTTACATAAGGGAGTTCGATTAATATGTTAAATTGATACAATATCTATTGTTACGGTTATTTAAAGTACAACACCGAGGTATTAAATTTTCACGAACTAATTAACGAAAAGCACACCGTAAACGCTCCCCCTCATACATCGATAAAATAGCTGATACAATGCATTATTATTAATCTGATCCATTTACATACTGTTCTCTTTAATCTGGGAATTATTAGAATAACGCCATAACTCATTACAAAGTTATAATCTTAATGTCTGAATTTTACTTAACATTTTCACCGCGTTTAGGACCTTTAATCAAAGCTTTATAGATAAGAGTCGGTCGCGCAGTTGTGGGGGGTGTTCGAACTAAGATAATGAGAGGGTAGGAGGACCTTTGCTCCGCACTGAATTTACCACGCAAATTTGATGGAGGCACCCCGCTATGCCTTGCGACAAATCGTTTTTATCCGCTCGCCCCTATTTACTTTTGTCGCCGTCTAAGATTTACAGTGTATTAAAATGTATTAAGGGTCTTGAATTAAAGAATTTTTTGGGCGGTTCGGTGAATTTATATGTTTTTAAGTGACAGATACAGTTTAGTTTTAGGTTTTGTATTTCGTGTATACGCTGAATGTATTTATTTATGTGTCTTGTACTAATATCGCTGTTGATTTATTATTTCAGCCACCGCATTACCATAATTTATCGGGTTCGCGTTGCCTATTCTTCATGTGAATATTTTTTTGGCGTTTTGTCTTCACAAATCCTGATACTGATTTATAATGCGATCATGAATGATTGACTGAAAAAGTCTTCTTTTCAACGTAGAGTAAAATAGTGGGAAATTTTTAATATATGCAGCACCCATTTATAATACAACTTCATATATCTGATTGAAATATATTATTTAATCATATTAAGGAAGCCAAAGAGTTATTTACATTTCAATTAAGACAAATGTTATCCGTCTGTTCTTTATTCATATTAATTTAACTGGATCAATTAAATTATCTTTGTACTGATCGAGTTCCTGTATGTATTTGTGTTATAGGGTTCACTATTCATTCGATCGTCGAGTCAGGTGTTAAAATCAATAATAATTTAGAACAATTTTTTTATAGAGAGCGTTAGATTTTGTCGTCTGCGTGCGACGTCGAGGCGCCCTAGTTCAAGGATTATTATACACTAGGATTATTTTCAATAAATATTGTTTTTGTCTTTTGATTTTTGAAAATACTCTTAAATAAAATATTATTAATATAAATTTTAACTTCCACTTTGTTTAATGCGAGACTAAATATTTTCAAAATGATACGACAAGTTATAGAGATTAAGATCAAGAGGTCTTTTTTTAAAAAAAAAAAAAAATATGAGAAATCGACTACTTAAGCAACAGTGATTATTTTTATAATATTTATAATTAAGGAAAGAAAACTAAAAAGGTGTGATTCATTATTTTACCATCCGATTCTAGTATGCCAGGAAATGTTTATACGTTGTTGTTTCTTTGATTTAAATTTAAAGTTGGTACAAAATTACTTAATACAAACCATTTTACACACGTTATCCTTATTGTATATTGAACTACATACATCAAATAGAAATTTACATAATACGTAATAATAACAAATTAATGTAATTTAATTATATATACACGGTCGGCGTCAGATCTGCAGTTACACCTTAAAGGCTATATTCGCTTGCGGCGGGTGTGTGAGATTGGAGGGGATAGTAGTAAAAATTGTGTGAGTGTTCAATTGTGACACAGTAAATAAATGTTTTCAGATGTGTTATTGCGACAGATTCTCATCATTAATTTTTGACAAATTAAGAATATTGCTTATTCACGTTATGTTTTATAGTTACAGTTATTATTGTTTAATTCGTATAATAATTGTTGTCCTAATTCTAATATATTTATTCTAAAATGTATTTTACTCAATTATCATATAATATGTTGGAAATTAAGAATTATACTCTATCATACGAAAGTTTTTACCATATCGTATTCGTATTAAAAGTTAAATGTATAATTAAAGTACACAACTAAATTCAAAAATAAGAATATATTTAATAAAACAAATTATTAGTATTAAATGTCTATTTGAACAAAATATATTGTATAATACTTCTATAAATAACAACTAAAATGAAACATAATATTTAAATACAAAATTATAAAATATAATTGGTATTGTTTAATATTAAAAAGAAATCTTACATTTTAGTGAGGTTGGATGTTGGATATACTAAATAAAATATTCCATTAAGACAAGCTATTTTGAATTAAAAAACTACAGTCTCACAAGTCATAGAAGTATTGAAAATATTTTGAAATAACTAATGTTGGTTTTTTATTATTGGTTTAGTTCTACTTTTTTATTTTTTTTATTTTATATCGTTTATTTTTGTTGATCAAGATACATGAAATATATTGTAAATAAATTAATTTAATAAATAATTCAAATCTACTATTGTTTAAAAGTTTAAATACCACCCAAAAATGCATGTTATAAATATTATGATCCACATTAAAATTATAACTAAAATTGAATTCCATCAAATAATTATGAGCTGTTTCTCATATACAAGATTCTCAAAAAATGAAAAACAAACTAGTAGTTATTAGTGATAATTAGAATTTTAAATTTAATAACAGTTTTAAATTTAGACATATCTCTATATTATTGTTCCCTTGTTCGTGTAAAAATATAATTCGCATTCGCGTTTCACCAGAAATGTTTCGAGGCATCTTTACCTTTCGACAGTGCAAGATTAATTGTTTTTAATCAGTTATCATAAACACGCGGAGTGAGCGGGAAGTATGTGGTGGGGGCCGACAATGCACCGCAAGCGATTTTGAATTCGAGGTGTAACTGCAGATCTGACGCTGACTGTATATATATATATATATATATATATTATATTGATTATACAATGAAATTCTTATTTTAATAATAACGAGAAATATTAATTTTATTTACCATTTAAAGAAAAAAAAAACATATTTTTTCAAATTTCCAAGTTATAAGGAGACTTAAAAGAATAAGATAAGTTAGTATATTAATGTATATTATCAAATAGCAATTTGTTTTATGATGTTATTTATCAAAGTAGCGCCCTATAACATACACATATGGCAGTAACTTATAAGTTTAACTCCCATTAAACCACCATACTTTCAGATACACGCACCATTTTCCCATTTAATGACATCTTACTGAAACGATAAAAAGAAGAGCTATAATAAGGAAGTTGTGATGTTCTATTTTATCACTGTATAATAAAAAAATATGTTCATGTCTGATACAAGAAGAGTCGATTGTGCAATGTAAAATATAGTGGTTACAACTTATAAACTCTCTCGGGTGCAGCACAATTACTATTTTATGTGGATTTTTTATAGGTCTATTGTTCGTTAAATTTATTTTCTTCGTTACTGAAACTTACAACGAATTATTTTCGTAGTTAATTACTTAAATCACTGCTAAACAAAGAGTATCACTGCGGGAGAATCTACAAATACATATACATGCATTTAAAATGCTTATAGAGACACTTATACCCAATAAAAAGACTTTATTCTGACAGCTAACAAGGATAATCCGATGAAGGAGCCTTTTTAAGGTCCCGACTTCCAAGCATTAGCTAAATAAGAGACTACGTTTTATATCTACTGGACAGTGATCGATTTACTACCTAAACTGTCACGGTTTTATCGGTTTATATTATACTATAATGTTGAAGGCAACAATTTGAATAATGGTTAAAACAATTTCCCCAAAAACCTATGAGAATTTGAATTATCTTATTTAATCAACGTATATAATAAAGGAAGACAGTTTATCTAATTCCTAATAACCTTATTAAGTCACATTCATAGCGGATCAGACTGCACCCCTTACGGAAGACTAGGTACAAGTTGGATCGTTCTAACCCCTAGTGGTGTAATTGGTGTAAAGGATGTCAAGTAGTCCTTAACGAATGGAAGGAATGTTTCCTTACAATAGAAGCCGGATGTGACGTGACAACGCCAGAGAACAAATCGAGTATGAGAAAACTTTTCTGGTAAACGGAAACCGACTGATTAACGGAAATAATTGGGAAAAGGTTAATTGGACATTGATGTATTTTTCATTTTAAATGAAAGCTTTTGAGTAATAATTATTTGAATTTATATTTTGTGCACATACCTATTTTAAACTGATCCTCTGTTGTTCCAGGGATAAGATCACACTAGTTAACGTGCACACTTACATTAACAAAATCACCGTTTGTACTAAATGATCCACCGAGTGGTTACAAAAAAAACCAACCCGATTAAAAATCAAGTTTTAAACGGTAAATTGTTGGCGACTTTAGATCATCTAAAAAATACCAATACATGTTTTAAATATGATGTCAACGAACCGGAGAATATATATTCGTTAATATTGTTTATAAAAAAATATGCAAATTTTCAAGATCAATAGCACTCGTTTTCAGTTTACTGTTATGAATTTCGGTTTCATTTAAATACGAGATGTGTACCGCTGATGTACTATCTCTACATAGTTCATTAATTATTGAAATTTATGTATATTTTTCCATGTACGGTTTATGTGATACTAGATGCGTATGGTTTTGTTAATATGGAATTTTAAATTAAAAATACAGCTATACTAATGTTGTTTTGACATAGATTTACGATTTTTGAATAAACGTAATATTACACAAAAAGTCTGTTAATATTTACTAAAAGGATATATCGTTATTAAATTTATAATTTATAACGATAACATTGTTCTTTTTTTGATGTTAAAAGATAAAAGAAGTAAAAATAAAATGTTGACAGAGTTATGACATATATAGTATTGTATTTTGTTAATATTATATTGACAGATTATTTTAATTGCTTTCGCATATCGCTCTTGTTCAGTTGACATTCAATTATATATAGGGTTGTCTCAGGTTAATTGACTGCTGTCAATCGACCAAGATTTTTAACAGAAAATTTTTGCCCAGACCGAAATCTGTCATTTAAACGTATACATTCATTACAGTCTGTGCACATTAAATACACAGAACACTAGAATTTAAAATTCCAATATTTACTTTGGATCCTGACCAATGTTTTCCAATTTAATAAAATACTATTTTAAAATTAAATCTCAATTAAAATTCGCAGTGTATATATAGAATAAGAGTCAATGTAGATTGATTTTATATATCCCTGAATTAGCATTAATGGTTATACATTTTATTTTAAAAATCTAATATGATCTATGAAAATTTTGTTCTAAAAAAATTATGTGTTCCTTAATGTTGAAAATGTATCCCAGGTTAGTGTTATATAGAAATAATATATAGTATATATGGGCAGCTTTAGTACTTCAAATTTATTTTACTTCTTATATAATTACATATAGATAAAAAAAGCATTTTGTGGATTTGAATATTCGATTCATTCTTAAGTTATCTATTGTTTAGCTCAAATGCCTCAAAGAAGATTTTCTTTTGAATATTTTTAAATTATAAATGCAATTTTGGAACATATAATCTGCATCCGTAACATATAACAAATGTTTAATATTTCACAAAGTGTTATAAGTTGAGCTTGTAATCTCGCAAACTAATAATGCCAATATACGACTTGATGGTGGTCGATAACGAGCTAAGACCAGAAGACAGAATCGTTTTCTGATTAATTCTACTGAACCAAATCCAACGTTCGTTTTGGCAGTCATTGGAATAACCGTAAGTTTGTCTACCATCAGAAGAATATTGCATGGTATTAGAGCAATTTTTGACAGCCTCCGTTAAACAAGGAGCAACAAACGATCACAGATCAGTCGTGGTCCAGGTTATACCATTCGGTTGCCATATTTGGCCGTGAGGACGGTGAGAAATATAAGTAAAACATGGCTACAACTGTTGCTTTTGGACATGGTTCTGGAAGCCATTTGTTCAAGAATTTGGATCAGATTTCATGACTATACTCAACTTCACCGTGGAGACTATTAACATTACTCGGACGCTCTGAGCCACGCGTTCACCAGACTGCAATACAATTGAGCATGAATAGGACCGCCTTCATAGATATATTTACACTCAAAACCATCAACCTCAAAATTTGGAAGAGCTTGCTAATGGGAAAAATGTAGTGTTTAATATTCTGCTTTACAGATTAGTGTTTATTAAAATTTATTTATATAATATATTTGTTCAAAAGATGTGTATATAATCAAATCTTAACAGTATCTTGTATTATTTTCTTTATTCTAGGATAAAAAATTAAAAGATTAAAAAATAGATATTATTTTGATGCCTTTTTAAGAATTATTAACACACTATAAGCGGGTCGGGTAAAAATACCCGTCTCGAGAACTGTTGATTGTTAGCCGGCCGGGTAATTTTTAACTTTTTGAATGTATTTACTTTAAAAGCGGGGTGAGATAATTTTACTCTATTGGTTTACATACGGAACTGAAACAATTATCTCTTATTTTTTGTTATCATTCAAAAACTTAGTTTGGACTATTTTGCTACCCGCCTATAGTGTGTTAATAAAACCTAAAAATATAATTACAAAAGAAATTGTCTGATATACTATATAATAATCTACGTCACTTAGTTTTCATTAATAATATATATCTACTAAATTTAGTAGTAACTGAACACAAGATACATTTTTGAAATTCATAATTAAAGACATGGTGTATTTCAAAGTTGGCAGAAGTATCTGATGTTTAATAAAATCTATTAAAATGCAAATATTCCGGATCCTTTTTAATAATATTCACTGAACATTTAATTTTACCTCTGGAAAGTAGTAATATTTAGAAAGGGTTATTTTTTCCTTTATAATTTTTATGGAACATAGATTTTATTTTATGTATAATTATATAAAATTAATTTTGAAAAAAATATTATACATTTAGTTTTAGTTACAAGTTAAAAAACTGATTTTGATGGTAGTGTCTACGATTTATTTCTGATAATTTTTGTAACTCTATAAGTGCGAATATATTCTTAATTAATGTATGTTTTTTTAAATTGTAGTATTTATATACTTTATAAGCACTAGACACTGTAAAACATTTTAAATTAAAATGTGTCCTGTTTAAAGCGAATTTTATGTTGAAATGTGATGAAAACTGTGATAAATTGCGACATTAATGTATATACATTTTTATGTTAGCATCAATCCCATTTAATTCAACAATGAATACAACATGACATATGGACATTTATCAAAATTTAAATGCAATGTTGACGTAAGAGGAAATACAATAAGAATATTTTTAACCACCTGTTTTTTTTTTGTCTTCACTGCGTTAGATTGTGTGTACAAGATGATTTAAATTATAATTATTCACACTAAAATTCACTCACGTCATAATTACTTGAATAATTACATGAAATGAGTTTTTTTCTTATTTATAACTCAGAAGTCAACAAACAATCCATTTAAACTTCCTATTGTTAAGGCCTATTATTAACAGAATTGTTAATTATGATTAATTAAATTTGACACACATATATTTGAAAGAGATGTTGTTAATTATGACCAAAAATTTATAATAAAATTACTAGATACATTCTTATATTAAACCCAATATAACACAAAAATTACAATTAATTTTTTTTCTAATTTCTTTCTTAAAAAAGATGTCTGGGATTCCATAATGCATGTTTGTCGGATGAATAAATTTTTACCATATCAACTGATCAGTGCAAATTTAAATTTACTGATAATTGAGGTATATATTTGAATATTTTTGATATTAAACATTTTCGCAAGTAGATTAAATCCCTTTATTTTTTCTTAAAACTTTCTTTAATTTACCGTAGTTGCTACTTGTTCTAAGTTTTCAATGAATTCTACAGACTCAGAGTGTTGAAAACCTTGTGTTTTCAGTTTCGTTAGTAATTCACCAATTAATTTGCTTTAAGAAAAGCTAAATCTTGAGGCTGAGTCGTAATGTTATTTAACATAATTTGCCAGTTTCGAATTGTTCACAATTTCTTTTAAGCTCTTCCAAATTGTCTACATAAAAAGGAACCGGATGAAGCTATGTACCCCGTCTTGTAATGTCGAGTTACGGTGGAAGAGGTTTAGTTTATCTTTATAATAACTAAAATTCTTAGCGGTGCAGTGGTAAGTTTTTCTTTTTGTTTTTGGCAAAATTGTTCAAACTTCAGAAATCCTTCCCTTATCCTGGTATGATTCATCTTGCACTCACATAACGGATTAAATTATTATAAAAAATATAAATTTTTAGTAGTTAAAATATCAAGTATTGTTTATAAATTTCGAGGTAGTTGCACTGTTTTTATAAGCCACTTGTAAATATGATTTGCTGCCGTAAATTTCATTTAAACTTCCCATTATTAAATTGCTAAAAGGGTAGTTAATTTCATATACAACAAAATGTAGTTGTTCTGCCTATTACATCTTTAATTTTATTCATTGTTTCAATTTCTGGAATATCTGAACTAATCAAAATCAAGAAACAAAACGAAATGTTTCCTATGATGTATTCTCAGACGATTAAGGGAACAATTGATTTAATAGGAGCAGTATAAATTTAAATTTCGTTAATTATCATTTATGCAAATTAGTCTAAGCTTTGTTATTTGAAATTATTATCATATGACATGAGTTCAGAATAATTCTTTATTCAAAGTAATACTAGTAAATTTGCCTTTGGCATGTCAATTAGCGTCAACCTCCTCGATTGAAATGTGGAACAAAGCTCTCCTCCGCTGCACCATCGTCATTTAGTTTAACAGGGACTTCATTTATTTAGATACGCACAGTGCACTTGGTATTATAGTGACAGAAAGCATCATTGTCAATTCTGAGGCATAGATTCAATTAGTAAAAATTATTGGAAAAATAATTTTGAAAACAATGACACAAATATGCAAAATAAAGATATGCAAAAGAGGGTTGCGCATATAAATAATATAATATATGTATTTATTCAATAAACTATAAATTCAATTTATTTTTGTTTTAAACGATATTAAATTTTAGTAAATTAAAAATATTATTAAACTTTCAGGAACTTTTATAAACACCCATAAAACGTTAAATTTTTAAAAAGAAATTAAATTCCAATTTGGTGGCATTAGCTAATTCTTTTAATATAACTGACTGCAATACCGTCCGAGATTCACTCTAAGGTTCTTAAATGATTAAATCCAATCTTTAAACCGTATCAAAACTAAAAGGTTTAAGATTGAATTAAACTCGATATTAAAGCGTTTTTCAAGAGAAAGATTAAAAGAAAATTTATTAAATTAGACTGTTCATTAAATGTAATTTAATCAACTCCGCAACTTTTGCCATACTTGCTAAACCATTTCTATAGATAAAAGAACGATTTGGTAAAAAGTTCGTTCTATGGGATTTTAAAACGTAAATGTAAAATAATGAATAAATGAATGGATGCTATTAGGTATTATTTATTCAAATAACATAGAGCTAAACTGAATTCGTACTTAAAATAAGATAATTATCAAGGCTAAAATCTTCTAATGATCTCTTTGTATGGTAATTGATGCAATACTTAAACATTATAAAATAATAGGACGTGAACAATAAAATCCTTGATGTAATAATGTACTACGTCCAACGTTTTATGTATACGTATATTCAGTAAGCTGGAGCTTAAGTTGTCATATAAAATTATGTGTAAAAAAGAAACCGCAGGACCAGTAGAAAACCCACTACGCTTGTTTGGGATCTAAATAAAATCGTCTCTGGAAATTTATTTTGTTTTCTTGCTTTAGATACTTTGTTTCGTAAGATGTTGAAAATGTATTTGTTTTGCCTTTTATTGTGTTTATCTTTATGTAAAATATGATGTTTATTCATTTCACATTAATTTCATAAAATTATTGTCTTGTACTATATGTATTATTACCTTTATTTAACAAGTAATAGGATAATTTTATACATTAAGTGAGGTTCATTTTAAATAATAACAGCTCTATGATTTTTTTTTTAAATTTATAATATAATTCGATTTTAATAAAAATAGCTTAAAACAGAGACACTAATAAAAACTTGGTTTGTCATAAAAATTGTTTTCATTGTCATTGAATCGATCATTCAGTTATATAAACTCTTGTTCTAAAGTTGGGAATAAACTGTTTTGAATAAAAATAACTTTTTTATTTAATGTGAACTATTATAATAGTCTTATTGTCTTATTTTATATTATTTTTTATACTTATTCTGTAAAATGTTATATATATATATATATATTTAACTGAATTGGACATAAATATAGCAACTTTAATTTTGAAAGGGAATGTTACTGATTTAATTTAACATTAACACTTTGTATAATATCATTTTTGTTTAATAATTTTGGCCCGTCTCCGTGATATAGACTCGACTATTTTCAGTATATATAAGTCTATATTTTTTCAAGCTTCAAGAAATGTTGTGAAGAGATCATTAAAATTTATAAAATATTTATGTCGAATTTGGTTATAAACATCATCCCCTATGTATTCTAGAGGGTTGATGTCTGGAGATAGAGACGGGCAAGACAAAACGTCAATGCTTTTCTCTTTTAATCAATCCATGACAAATTTTAGATTTGTTTGGGATCGTTTTCATGTTGAAACACATTTATTAAGAGAATAATTTATTCAGTATAAAAAAGCAAATTGTTGTTTCATATATTCCTGTACATAAATCAGTCTAAGGAGTTCTACGCCAGGAGAATTGACGAATCCCCAAAAATAATTGAATTAAATTTAGACTAGAATTCTCGTCTCACTGTTCTGTGATCCAGTAAAATTAGACATTCACATTTTGAGTAGAAATCAGCGTTTCCTTGCGAAAACGAACACCCAATCACTTACCATTTTCTCACAGTTCTTAAACTAATGTCAACAAGTCTTATTTCTTCCGGTTGACTTTAATTTTAGTTGTCGATAAGATTGGATTATTTTTTAACATTCGAATTAGTTTTTTTTAACAAAAATTTTGTCTTAGCTATCACTTAAGACAAACGATTGACTTATTTAGCCGTAAACTCTTAACCACTTCTTCTTGTTTCTTTTGGACTTGGTAATCCTGAATTATAATAAGCAAACACAACAATAATAAAAGAAATAATAAACATTATATGAACTGGCATCAAATTCAAGTGGTTATATTTTGAATATATTTTAATAAGACAAGAAAAACTTGCGTTTTTAAAGAAGTCATTACAATATACATTTAGTTTATATTTGATTACAATAAACTGAATACCCTAATGAGAGGGCTAGAGAAGTTGGAGAGAATGTTAGATGGTAGACTCAATGTTGTACAAATTGTGATTTTGTATACTTGATTTTTATCAAACTGACTCTACTTCAGAAAGACCAAGGAGTGGTAGACCAAGGAAAACAGCCGTAATTAAAGACCAATATTTGCCATTGAGAGCGAGACCCTACAGCGTCGTCCTCGCAACTGGCTGGTCAGCTAGAAAAAGTTACAGTAGTATGTATCGTTCCAGTACTTTACCCAACAATGATGGAAGGTACTTTGTTCACTGGACGGAAGAACTATACTTTTCACAGATAAAAGTTTAATTGGACTAGACAATGATGATCTTCGATTTTGCTTGTGGTCTAGACAAAGCGTTCCACTGAATCGTTAAGAGTTTTACCCATTTCAAGGGAGATCCATTGAATATGGGGTGGAATATGTTATAATGGCCATACATATTTTCTAGCCAGTATGCAGGATATATGCAAGGGATCCTAAGAAGAGTAACCTGATAGAAGGTAAACACAGAAGGTTGTCATGGGGGACATACAATGTACTAAATTCTATGATTTAATTAAAAATAAAAATTGCTAACTTATGTTTCATTTACTAAAAAAATTGGTTGAAATATTAATACTAAATAAATTTTTACCTTCTTTGTCACTTTGCGGACCCTAAAACAAACATCATATATTAAAAATATGTATAATACAATATAAAAACATCATCAAAACTCTTGCTTTTTTTTTACAAATAATTGTTAAAAGCATCAATATTAATTGTATACCATAAAAATATATCTCTTCACGCACCTTTCACCCAACAAGACAGTTGCACAAAACATTTTTACACAAGAGGGCCCTTGTAAAGAGGTTTACTGTAATTTTGCGTGACTTCTGATATTTTTCCAATATTTCTCTGAGCCCGTTTCTTGAGGTGTCTATTTGTCTTTCAGCTGAATGGCCCTTATCGGCATCAGACACACTTGGGCAAACAAGGCAATTAGGTCTCTCTTTTTTTACTACCGTCGCGTGTTTGTGAATAATAATAAATTTGTTTTTCTGTGTTAAACCGTACAGAAATTTTACGCCTTTACTACATGTTACATTTTAATGTTTCTATTAATATATGAAATGTTTTTATCAATAAACAGAATGTCATAAAGGTTTTGATATATCATTTCATGTCTACCGAGCGTTTTCCATAAAATATGATGTTAATGGCAATTCCTGCTTAAACGTACCGTCCATTACGGAATTCCATCAAAACTCTTTAAATGAAAAATGCCGCCGCTCAAACGATTAATTACACGAAAAGTTTAATATAAACTGCTAATAAATTAGGTGAGTAACATTTTCATGAAATTAAATCTAATATTTTATTTGTAAAGTTGGTGCGGGTCCCCGTTAAACTTTTAACCCGCCAGTGTTGATCGCGGCGACTGCGTCAACCGCTCGGGGTAAACTAGAGACTACCAACGAACTAGGTGGAAATTTAAAAACTAATTTTTGTGGCTGGTCCCGGTATTTTTGTGGTTTTTAACATTTCACGACCCGCTGTTGTGTACAAGACGATTGATTTACGGAGTTAATTTTTGGCTGGGCCAAGACAGAAATCACGATTTTTTTCTTTACAAATTAAATTTTGTTTTTAGTTTACTAATAAATTTGGTGTCACTTTTATATTTTAATAAAAACTTCTCAAAAAGAATTTCCGTAACAGTTTAATTAAATTTTCGTACATCAAATCAACGATTATTATAATTTTCAGCAGTCATATTTGTCAATTTATCAAGCCCATAAATATCTGTAAAGTAAAGTTTGTTAAAATAAATATAAATAATAAATGATTGTACTTGGTAGCCAAATAGTAGAGGCATTTGATCACGATTTTTTTTAATTAATTGCTTAATTTATTTTTCTAATTGATTAACGTTAATTTTTTTAAATCCATTTTATTTAAATTTTATATGTTTAAATTATTAATTTTACTTTCAACTTTGTTTAACAAACAGCTTGTTTTTAATAAACATAAATCATTAATTTTAAAATTTTTAAAATTCAGTTGTTTAATTTTAATTTCTTAAACATAGAAACATACTAGAAATACTAATTGGATTCCATAAAATTTATTTAATTTTTGAATAATTTCAACGGCATAATTATGCATAAATCAACTGATAGAACAATAATTAACTAAAAATATAACAAAACTTCCATCTTACATTTTTAAATCTATTTTAATTATACTGATTTAAAATCGGTTGTTTTGTAAAAAATGCGAAGTATAATGTGAATCGTGCAACAACCGCATATCGATTCGATGGAAAGAACTTCAATTACCGAAAAGTTTACCTAAACAAAAATCTGTTCGAGGTTCATTCGTTACCAATTAAAGAAATAAGAAATATGAAAAGTTTTATTTGATCTTTTTAAAAGGCCCCACGGTCGTTAAGTTTCTGTTCAGCGAGATGAAATTAACTTTTTTAAGGTATTAAATAAAATTAAAATGTGAAAAGTTATGAGTGTGGGATTTACATGAAATTAATTTTATACAATGAAAATTATAAATAGGGGAATTTTATAAGCGGTTTTCTGTTGTTTCCCGTTTTTAATTTACGTTGAACATAAGAATTTGAATGCGACGATTTGGAGTTAAATGTATACGCAACAGAATTAACCAACAAACTGTAATAGCGTAAATATTTTGAATATAAAATGTACAAAATTAATTACATATTTACATATTAATATAATACAAAAATACTTGTAATAAACGTAACTGAAAATATTAATAAAATTGTAAATTGAAAATTTTTACAAATGAAATCAATCGTTTACAAAATAAATAAAATATAACTCAAAATTGTAGTACTATTGTAATAAAAATTAGTAGTAAGAACCTAATTGTATTTATAAAAAAAATCCGAAATACAGGAAACTCCTAAAAACCTTCTTATCAGAATTAATGTGAGAGAAACTTCCTAATTTGTTTTGGATTCCTTTGGAGGGACTTAAATATCGGCATATTCTGATTCACGTGTCACATTAGTAAATTTTAAGGAAGTCTCTAATAAAACTAAACTCAAACTAAAAATTTCAACGTTTGTTATATTAAATTGTTAGGAAATATAATACTAATATACAGAGCAATCAAAAATGATTGTATTTAAAATCACGGTAGGTCGGTAATTGTTATTAGTATTACTTTCAACTTTTTGTCATTTATTAGAATTTTAATGACGTTATTTATGATATCATATTTTAATTGCTAATTACAGTTTTCTCAAGAGGTTTGCCAATTCTTAATTAAATGAATTCTTAAGTTAAGTGGTGTTAAACTAATAATTGGATTAACGTAAGAATGATCATTAATTAATGTGAATTTATGAGTACAAGCCACACGTCAATACTAGGAATTTAAACGATAACAGAACTTTTTCTGGTCAGTCATCAGTATAGTGATTCTTAAGTAAACAATTTCAGTAAGTTAAACATATTTTTTCATAATTCAGTAGTCTTACACATTCGTGAATTGGTATATTGATATATTGATGTTACAACTGATCAACTGGTGCAAATTACTGAATATGTTAATTACGAAAGGCAATGTGAAGAGTATTCTGAAAATCAGCTTTTTGTACTTAATCTTGTAAAAAGATTTTTTATTGTTGTCTGATAACTATAAAAAAGCAATGCCTGTACCAATAATTTAATAATTTAGTCTTCAAAGTTATAATCAGTTATTTTGTGTGTATAAAGTAAGGAATATAATTTGAAAGGTGCAACAACCGCGTATCAATTTAAAAGGAAAGAACTTCAATTACTGGAAAGTTTACGTAAACAAAAATCTGTTCGAGGTTCAGTCGTTTCCAATTAAAGAAATAAGAAATATGAAAAGTTTTGTTTGATCTTTTTAAAAAGACCCACAGAGACGTTACGTTGCTATATAACGAGATAAAATTAATTTTAAATAAAATTAAAATGTGGAAAGTTATGTGTGGGGGATTTACATGAAAATAATTTTATACAATGGAAATTATCAATAGAGGACTTCCATAAGCGGTTTTCTGTCGTTTCCCGTTTTTAATTTACGTTGGACTTAACAATTTGAAAGCGACGATTTGGAATATTCGGCAAAACTAACAAGCAGTAATACATCAAATTAATTTTATTTTTATATATAATTAATTTTAAATATATTTCACTAGTAGTGTGAAGAAAAATTTAGCCAATATTAAACGATAAAAATAAATGTTTTAATTGAAGTAAAAAAGAAATAAAAACAGCATTATTGCGATTGGACATGGACAATAATTTTTATTTCGGGCAAAATATTTTTTACCACCATAAATTATAGTTAAAATCGGTCAGGCACAGACAAATTCTTCAATATTTGGTTTCACTCCGGAATGATGAAGTGGCGTGGTGTTAAAAATGCACCCCAAAGCCGCTTATAACAGCAAGCACTGCAAAAATTTTCAGTAATATTTTCAGGAAAAATTTCAACTGCAGACACTTGCACTTAAACAGAACGCCTAGTAAGCTGAAATTAAGATTCTTTTGTCTTACTTATTTGACAAATAACCAACGCCCGTAGCAAAGTCAATTGCGGACCATATTTTAAAAGAAGAATGAATTAAATGCTAACAGAATTTTAAATGAGACTACGCTGCCCTTTGCATTAATTTCATTAGAACGGTAGAGTGAGTTTTCTGGAAAGGTATGACTAAATTACTGAATTGCTCATTTATGCGAACATTTGTTCTACGTGACTGAATGTCAGTTTCACAGATTAAAATAAAAAAAACAAACATTGTTTGTTTACATGCGATTTAATACTTTTGATGGGATAGAAAAAAGATATTTATGAAGTTCAGGTATTTGCCCGAATTTACGCGTATCCCGCAGAGGAATTAATATCCCCAAACGTTCTCATAATCCATGATTAGGATCTCTGAAGGGTATTTGAATAACCCGAATTCCTTTCAACGGGCAATTTTGCATCTACACTCAACGAGATATGTCCTTAAGTTGCCCGAATGATTATCTCGGTTGGGACTAATAGACCTTTACGTACTAATTTTATGCAATTTATATGGGCCAAAAACCACAATTAATTACACTGAATTAGTCCAAATGAACTCTATTATAATTACTAACTAATACTTTTTATACTAAAGCTAAAACAATTCCCATTGCTAAAAAGCGAACGCATTTTAAAATTTTTTCAGGATTAACCATGAACTTCCACTTGAATTCGTTCAGGCCCACAGGAAATGAAAAGGGAGATATGATTGATAATTTGACGTTTAATAGAGCCTTAGAAAGTTTATGTGGAGGAAATTAATGAACTTTAGAATTTTAATTCAATTAATTTACGCATTACTTTCCCGCATTATAGAGTAAGTCCTCGTAAATTGCTCTTCGCTGCCGGTTGATGCATGCCTCGCATGATAACAGTTTAAAGGGTCCTGTCACAACAGCACAATTAGCAAATTTTCAACTTGGTAAATTACACCGACTTTGGAGCACTTGAGCTATTTAATTATGGCTTAAAAACTTCAACGAATGTCTAAAAATAAAAAGCAACATAATTAAAGTCATAAAACGTGTGAAATAGTTAAATTTACAAGCTCTTTATTTCAGATGTACTCGGGTCTGTTTCCGATGCCGAAGACAGTAATAAAATGAACAATTAAATGAAATGTATATTTTATTCACTCAAATTCGTTATTTCGTATTAGTGTAAGCGTTAATCTTAATTTTTTCTCGTTGCACAATACATTATTTTATCGATTATGATAATAAAAAGTATCATCATGTAATTAATTTGTTAATTAAAGATTAACCACGTTTAACTAAAATGAGTAACTACCAATAAAATGTGCCGAAAATAATAATAAAATTGAATAATTTATCAGACTTTTACGAGTTGCACTCCCAGAGCTTGATAATCATCAATCATTCTGCAGCATCACTTAATGCCCCTTTTCATTGGCTATAAACCTTAACACAATCACAGTCCTTCATTATTCACATAAAATATCCCCTACAGCTCTGTAAAAAATCTGAATATATTTTTAGTAAAAAAGGGCTTGAATATAGAAATTCACATCCATGGATAGAAGTTATGTTATTATGTGTCAGACCAGCTACCAATCCATAATACGTGCTATCACTTTATAGTAACATAATTTACATACGTAAACTATAGCATATTATAAAAGCAAATTCAAAATTATAACTGTAAATTTAAAACTAACACAATCTAAAATTTCATAAAAATAATTGTAATGTGATGTAATAAAACAAAATGTTTGGAATGAGAGGCAAATTTAATCCGACTTAATGTAATATTAATGGAAATAGTTACTATATATTATTTAAAAATATGCCGAATGCGAACGAAATTCTCATGATAAATCCATTAAATCTGTATTATTGTTCCTCAACTGTAAATTATTGCGGAAGTGAATACGCTGATAACATAACCAATGTGCAAAAAGAAAGAACAACTTCATTGAGTAAACAGACCGGTTTTTCATTACATCTGGAAATGCAATTTACACGGGAAAAAGTGAAAAAAAAGAGAAAAAGTTGGGAAAATTCAATTTTCATATTACCGGGTTTCTGAGACGTACACCACCATTTTTGTTATGCAGAAGAATAAAGGAAATTTTCCTTTATGCCCAACTATAGGGTTTATATTGTAATAGGTTTGTTATCTTTAATAGACCAAAGACGTAAGATTTTTATGGGTTATTATAGGGAGAAGTTCGGATGCAACTACAATGTTAAATGTCCTTAAATTTTATCGATATTACCAGGTAATGTGGTTACGGCAAAAGTGGAATTGTTACTTTTAAAAATCCGAATATGACACTTTTTTATTGCTCAATGCTATGGAACCTACATATTTTATGATTAAATCACTTTAAAGTTATGCATTGAATCACAATAGGGAATTTGAAAATTAAAATAGAAATACATGATAATTTTAAACAATACTACAAAATGAAACCACAATGTTTTAAAACACAGAACCTTTTAAAACTAATTGATAAATTCCATTATTAAAAATATATGAAATCTACTGAAAATTATGGAGATAAAATTATCTCTCTATGTTTTGTGTTATTAATTATTAATAAAATTAATTAATAAATAACTTATTTTATATACATTTAATTAAATCATAAAATGTAATATTAAACAACTTTTCCCATTTGTCAGAAAAGTAAACAAACATTTATTTAGAAATTTTATATTTTTTCATTATATGTAATTATAAGGAAATTAAATGTAAAAAATTAATTTTTATAATATTATGTACCAGGTTTACAAGTTGTAGAGATCGTCAACAGTATCTTAGTAAGATACGTTTATATACATAAAATTAAATATAAAAATAATATTAATAAGTGTTCCCCATATCAGTACCAGTAATTTACTGAAAGAATTCAATCCTCATGCTAATTTGCCAATAACAGTGCATTTCGTGTATCAAAATAAAATTTTTCAATTTTTTTTACTCTATTACTTTTTACTACGCCTTTCGAAACAAAAAAGGGGGAGGATGTTAGACATTAAAAAATTTAATTCCTGTCTGACTTAATGAAAGATGACAATATATTTTCAAAAATTTCAAATGGAATGGATTCATTTGAAATTCATGAAACTGATTTTGACTTCGTAAAGTAATCGTAAAACATGAAAATATGTATTTATCAACAAAATGTTTGTCATGTTTTCTGGAATAAAATATTAAATAATAAAACGTACTGAGTAGTAGATATATATCAAATTTCATAAAAAAATGCATAATTTTTATTAATTTTGTGGAAAAGTTAAAAATCATATTCTTCTTGTGATTTTTTTAATCAAGTAGACTAGGGAATAGACTCTCATTTTTTAACAAATATTATGCCACCAAACCGTGGTCCAAATACTTTTATCATATCTTTTTCATTTCTTGGAAGAATTAATGAAACATGTGAGGTAATTATCCCAGAACAATTGAAGCAAATAAAATGAGTACTACGAGTTTTAGTATACTGTATGTCCTAGTTTGACAGTTTTCGTGTTTAAAAATGTAAATTCATACAAAAATAGTTTTTTATTTTTTATACAGAATCTATATTTTTTATGAAATTTGGTATATATCCTTCAATTTTGTTCAAATAATATATTTATGCCAAATAAGTGGAGATTTTATCTATGAATACATAAATTCATACTTTGCAATTGAAAAAAAGATTAACAAAAACGGATGAAAAATACAAATTTTATAGGGTTTTCAAACGGGCCACTGTACGTAAGAAAATAATGCAAATATTTTGGCGAAAAGCAAGTTGATATTTTTTTTGTCAGAGATTTGCATCAAAATTCTGTTTTATTGTTATATACTTATTTTATTAAATTACGTTATACACAATAATCAATATACATATGCCCTTAACTAAAACACAAAAAAATCAATAAATTCAGTTTTATTATATCAGATTTAACATAAAATATTTACTCAATAATAAAAATTTTTACAAAAGTAATCTTAATGTTAAAGTTACAGAAGAGTTTGTAATTTATAAGATCCATTATAGAAATTATAAAAAAGTCCGTAATTGATTCAATTAAAGTTTTTACAATTTCAATCTTATCCATCCGACATGTACTTCTTTGGTGAAAAGCAATTCACCTCTAATCCATTCATAAAGTGATTCTCAGCCAACAATGAGCACATAGAAAAGAACGAACAGTCCCATACGAATTTAAAATGTACTGGGAGCCTCATAAAATATTCTTTTCTATCATTGAATCCGAGGTGGTCTTCGAAAAGGCCCGGGTTTTTCAAAGAGACAGCTTAGGGAAAGCTCGCCGACGGAGACCCATAAAAAGTGCACCTAATATATGAAAAGGTTGGCGTAGTTTTCCGCATTAGTAGAGCCCACTGCCCGAGGTAATCATTCTGGCCGAGGGCGATTTTACAAGGACCATTGACTCTATTTAGTGTTTAGATTTTACAAGGAAATTACCCGAGCCAGAGTTTAAATCCATTGGACAGATTTACTGCGTCGTTTCTAGTATTTATATATTGACTGGGTAAATATAATTTACGTATTTAACCTGATAAAGGTAGGTGTGCAAATTGTTTACCGCCTGGGTTAACAACATTAATACAGATTAATACTTGCCCCTGTAAGCCGACTATTTTAGAGCGAAACTATGTATCAGTTATAATTATGTTCCTTATTATATTCAAATTGTAACTACTGATCAAATTAGTTTTGTAATTTTTGGTATTAATTTTTTATTAGTGTATATTTTATGGAAATAAACCAACTAAATTTTCATTAATAACGATAATCAAAAAATTATAATAAAAATAAAAAATAACTACAACAACTTCCAGTCAGATGAACTTTTTACCACTTTTTAGACACTTTAAAAAAAACTATATAATTGATTGCTAAAAATTAAAAAAATATTCTTTACACAAAACCTAAATGATTTTTTTTGAGTAAGATCATTTATTATCATAATTTTTTTTATCGATTAAATATGGATTTTTTTACCAATACCGTTGGTACTTAACCGATTTTTCACCCATCCTATTAATATTCCTGAGTCTAAACGTAAAATAGCATACATTCTACTGAACTTAAGTTCTTATAATCATTTAAAATGCTAATGTTATTTCATAAAACTAATTTATTAAAACATTAATTAAGTACTTTATTATCTGTCAACGTCCAATATAATTTACCTGACTACTAAGTACTTCGTAAGGAATTGGCGAGAACATACTCTTCTTAAGATCTTAAACAATGGAGGATTAAAAAGAAAAGAGGGATTAAGAGCAGGAGATGGTAAGAGTATCCCGTTTTGTCTAGCTTAATCCTGAAATGCAAGTAAATTATTCTTTGTTTTTAGTTTTATATGTTCCAAAGATATCGATTATCCTTTCTGGCGCTTCGAATTAGTTAGATTACCGAAATTACATATTCTGGAGTAGATTTCCAAATTATGTAAGAAAATGGTTAGAAAGTTTAACAATATAGACCGGAATAATTTATCAAATAATATCTATTGTGTCCCAAAACATTAAGCAAAAGTTGTGTTACACATGTACAGACATCCTAAATCTTGTAATTTAAATCCGTATTGCAAGTCGGATGCAAATTTAATGCATGAGGGAATCCCGAACGGCTGGCGGTATTTCAATTAAACGATGTTTTCACTTATCCTTGGAGACATTTCGAAGCCGACGTAAGTTATAACCAGGGGTTACCCTTCTACATCGATCAAATGTAAATCTGCGGTATGCAGGACATTCGTGACGGTCCCCTTTTAAAGTTATTTACCCTTAGGTAGCGTCGTTACGCTTTTTAAATTTGCAGGGAATTACGGTCGTGAAAAGTGAATAAAGGGAGGAATTTCTCGATATCGACATTGAGGCGATTGGAAAGCTTTTAGTGGGATTTCAAATCTGTGTCGGAGCAAGCCTGATAAAATGTTGTACATAACGTCTTAACAACATAATTATTTTTCGTTTACAAAATAATATTTTTGATGTGAAAGTATTAAAGTGCAAAATGTAAATATTATTCTTTCTTTTTAAGATTTGTCTACAATATTTTCATTATAATGTGGATTAATTGATGTGTTAATGTTTCATCCAAAATAAGATAAATAAAGAGAATTAAACTACACCTATTGATATTTAACTTCGTATTGTTCATAGTTGACATAAGTGTTTTGCCACGAAATAGTATAGTAAATAATAAATAAATAATTTTTATATAAGAAGAATTTCGTATTTTTACATATTTTTGTACAGGGTATTCTAAATGCATTTTACTATTACGAATATTTTCTGATCAAATAGAAAACTGACTTATGTGTCTCAGCTACAGATAAATTTTATTTTTTTTCGAAAACTTGTTTGCGATATTTTAAAAGCAAATTCAATTTCGATTTCCATTTAAAATAAAAAAGTGATTTATATTTATTTGGAAACAACATTTTAAAAATTATAATTTTCATGTCAAATAAAAAAAGGAACACAAATAATAAAGATTATTATGTATAATTAAAAAATTAATTATATTTAAATTTCATTTCTTTAAATTCTTTGAAAATCTCTAAGTAATCGCCATGAATGCTGTTAATGAATTAATAAATTTTTCATATAAGACAATTGCTTTGGAAAATAATAATTTAGTAGTAAAAAACTAAAATGTTTGTCTTATTATATAAGTATAGGTTTATAGTGGTATTATAATTTATTATGTTTATATTTCATAAACAAAGAATAAGTGTTTTATTTTAATCAATTGAAAGTCGTAAAATATCAGCCATTTTATTTTATAGGAGTGTTGTGATTTAATAAAATAAAAATGTAGAGCATGAAAACTTCAAATCCGTCTATTTTGAAGCGAGTAACGATGTGTTCTCCAAACAAACAACAAAGAGAAACTCTAAACATAATCTAATGACAATACATAAAACAAGAAAGTTGTTGTCATACATTTATGCAGAGCTCTAACATTCATGCCACTTTGTAAGTATAGTGTTAATTAAATCGTCTCTATGAAAGTTAAAAGAATCAATATTTCTAATTTACTGAAAAAATAATTGTTCTTTACCAAAAGTGACTGATTAGAAATGTAGTTTTACACAACGTTTATGAATTGCGCAGTAGCATAATGAAAAATATGTTATTTCTTTAGATATAATAGTATAGTAAATAAAAAAGTATTCAATAAAGTTTATATTGACATGATAATTGAAATTAATATACCCAAAATAGATGACTTACTTTGTAATATCGAACAAAGAGAAATTATGAAATTTAAGCGTCAAACAACATTTAACAGTTTGACGACACCGCAGCAACAGACACACACCTGATTAAGCGACAATGTCTCAGGATTGCGTCGGATCCGGGAAGACTACCGGCTCTGTTTGTATTGCGGCTAGTCGTTCCGGATCTAAAGACTTGAAACACAAACATAAACTTTAATCAGGAACTAAAGTGCTGCGAAAGTTTCAGAGACACGTGCTGATACAATGATAATAACAAGTATTTGCCAAAGGTATATTTTAACCGGATCGTGTAAATTCACGTCCGGAGTCGTTACACTTCTCAACGTAGCCCTAAATCGTTACTTATTCGCTTTAATTTAACGGTTAATTGTTATATGTACGACATTCGTTTATAAATTTCGAACTTTTGAAATAAAGAAATTTTTTCTTTTACATTTTTTAGGTAATTCGGGCTGAATGCGAAAATCATATTGATTGTATTTTTTTTTTGTTTGGATCATTTACATACATATGTTTAACGTAGCTTACAATTCAGTCACCTTTTTTACAATATATATATATATATATATATAACTCACTTTCATAAATTTTTCAATAAAAATCAATATAGCAAATTTTTAATCGGTACCTTATTCAGTTCAGTAAATATTTCAAGTTCTAGAGGACCAAAAGCAGATAATAATTTAATTGGTAATTTCAATTCCAATAGTATGAATATATCGAAATAATAACTGCTTTCTAAAAAATAAATTTCCGATTTTCACTTACGAATATTTTAGGGAGTTGCTAACAAGTTTTTGGGACAATTAGAATGTTCCAATTACATCAAAAAGATCAAAGTCTTGTTACAAAAGTACAACGAAATTGGTACGCACGAGTCGGAACGTTTTAATTAATTCTCATTCATTCTAAGACATATTCATACCAAAATATCCAATTTCGACTTCCAAGTTCAAATAAGACAATTACGGTTCATTTTCTCTTCAGTCAAGCGATAGGTTTTACTAACTCATGACTATAACATAAAGAAGATACCAAATCTTCAAGGACGAGCTAATGACGGCGGACTATCGCTGGTTTTTTTATACGGCAAATGGTTAAAGTTCAAATCGAAGCTATTTACACATTTCCTATAAATATATAAGTAAATTTAAATATTCGTTTATTTTTCATTGCATCATAACATTTTTATTTCTGGTCTACCAGAGCTTAAAAAGCTTATAACGATTAAAAATGTAAAACTTGGGATATTGGAATTGTTGAACATATGAACTTTCCACAACTGTAACAACTGTATCTTTAACACACATTTTTAATGAAAAATGATTGTCTAGAAATATGTTAAAAAGAGCTTTCTATTTTTGCTGTAACTAGTGTATTAATAAGATTTCTTTGTTCCCTTCTGGTCATAATGATGGGCAATGCCTAATTTTTAGCAACCATTGTCCGAATTGGTACATCCTTAAAACACCCCTCTACCAATAAATCCAGTCGACCCTCGTCGATTGGGAAAAAGGGGCCGAAGATTCGTCTGAAAACTTCAATGCTTGAAAGTTGTGTTGTATCAAGGTAGTAATCGTAACTTATCGATAATCCCTGTAATTTCAGTCTCAAATAAAGGCAGTTTTTTTCCTTTCCGACGGCCCAATACCGGTCGGAAATCTTATTTACCATGATGTAATGGCCCAGTCTTGGTTGTTTACTCTTCCGATATCCACAGCGGAAACAGTCAAAAGGGAATATTCGACAACTTTGCCGCTTGCCTCCCGAGAATCACGGCACGGAAAATATTTGTTTTATTTAACGTATAAATCGTATCATCCGAATCCATGTGAACGTTTTCAGTAATAGAATTTAAAAAAAAAAAAATAAAACGAAATAATTCAGTTTTTGACAATGGCTGATGCACATAGCATTTACATATGAATACACCATTCACAGTTAAAATAAATTTTAAAAGTTAAAAACGGGAAATTAGTGTATAATGTGTTAAGTTAACTCACATTATGTTCACTTTTTTAATAAGGTCGTATAATTATTTAAAATCTAACATTATTATATCAATTTAATAAGTTTATCTAATTACATATGAAACTATAAACCTGACAACGCTGCATAGAAATTGTCTTTAGGTGATGAACATATGTACATAAAGTAGGATTGACCGCATACAAGGTAAACTTGTTGATATTATTTATATGCCCTTAAGGTGCAATCAAGCCAAGAGAGGAAATTGCCAGTAATATTGTTAAGACTGCACCTGATCGACTTCTTTGTCTGTTAGACAAAGAGTATAGCTGAGCTGATTTTAATCTATTATTTTCCAGTTTGAGTTAAATTAAACATACAAAATAGTGTTTAAAATACTGAGTAAAACACATTGTAACTCATTTCTCATTAGCTCTATTTTAACAAATAATATAAATAATACAATAAAAATGTCATTTTATATTACTGAACTCTATTATTTTTTTATTATTTATTATAGATAAAAACCGGAAAAAAATATTGGGGTACTTTTTTAAGGCAAAAAATCCATAGAATTTCGCATTTGTGAGAACTGATGCGTTAACTGACTCTCTGATGTTTGTCGTGATTCCGGCTTGCTTTAATGTTATAGTATCGATATTTACTTTAAGTTAAAGTTTTGTAATGTCAGTAGCTATTCCAAATCGCAATGCTTTAAGAAAGTTTGGAATTTACAGGTTTGTTTTAACGACTGTTTTGAAATATTATGACTATAATTGTTGTTTTAAGGTAAATTATTATTGAGTTGAGGTAATCTGTCACCATTATGTCATTTGGTACTTATTTAAAGCATACAGTGTCCGGTGTACTATACATATGGTGCCTCACTGTTAAATGTACCGGATGGCTGAATGTGGAAACCGACGGCCATATCTCAGGAACCATGAATTCAAAGACTTGAAAAAATATTTTCAAATTTCTAAAATGTTACTAGGGGGCACAAAATCACTGTAAACAGTTTCAATTCTAACAATTATTATTACTTATTTCATAATGATTAATGATACAGTAGTAATACGGGTGATGGTATTGTTTAGTTGTTGCACAATGTGTTCTTTAATTGTAAGTCTGGATACGTAAACTACCACTGTAATAAAATTATATTATTTAAGATGTGTGAGTTTTCAATACTTTCTATATAGTCTGTAGATTTATTGTAATGTTAGATAGTTTAGGAGTGCCATACCATCTGTTATATGTCATTTATAGATGAGTGTCTAAAGAATATAGCAAATTGCTTTCACCAACTTCCTTAGTTTTTTATAATTTACTTGTAGAATATATGCCACTCCAGTTGATATTATAGAAATAAATTTTTTGTCAAATTAGTATCTACAACGACTGATGTAACACAGTAACAAAAAAATTAATTAATTGACATTCGTTGAAACAAAGTAAAGTATACAAAAAAATGACAATGGTAAATATTTTAAAGATAATGAAATATGCATATTTAGTTGGTAAATTATAAGAAAAATTAATATTGCTGATAAATCAGTGGAATTAGATGTCCTGGAGGTCATTTTAGAAACTCAAAAATTCAAAGGTATGTTCCACAAGTTCTACTAATAGGCCATATTTAAAATGTTTACATATGTTTTATGTAAAGTATATTTAGAATATATCCACTTTATAATGAAAACACATTTCCTCTATTTAAGATATAAAAACTAAATAGCTACAGTTGTTCAAACGCAAAGAAACCTGTTGAGGTAAAAGTTAACATTTTGACATAACTTTAATAATTAAGTACTGTCAGTTTGGAATAGCATTAGACAAAATTTGAATAAATGTTTTAATTTAGTGGTGAAACCAATTTGTAATATTATAATCAATTATTTGGAATTGCAACAGTTTTGAGATAATTTTAACATTTTGTTCCATAGTTTAAGTAAGTAGTTTGATCAAGTATCAAAATAATAAAATCAAATTCCTAATAATAATGTGCTTCTTAGTTTTAGTACAGATTAGTTAATATGTACTTTTGTTAATTTTGAATAATAAGAAATTCAGTGACGTATTTTTATCATAAATATTCCGTTAATCAATTTTCCTCATTTTTTGATTATGAACTTGATCTGACGCTATAAAACACAATTTATTTATAAAAATTGCACAAAATTATTTGTTTTTATTATTATTATTACTTACATGTATCAAAATTGAATTAAAAGTAAAAAATGTACAAACTCATAAAGTACACATAAGTTAATTTTTTTCTCTCACATTATCAAATATTTATCAATTAATTATAAATTTTTATTTATAATCTTTTTTATTTATTTATTGTATGTGAAATAAAGTGACAATTTATCACAAACTGCTTAGATTAATATAAAGCATGTATGAAAACTTTTTCCATTACAAAATTAAGCATTTTTATAAAATGAAGGAAATAATTACCTTAACATACTAAAAATATTAGACGCTTCTATCAAAAAGTTAGTAGTTGAATTTTATTATAAAAATATGCTTAAATAGGTACTTTTAACTTTATCCGGTATTTCAGGATTGTAAACAGTAATGAAAATGCTTAATTTAAAAATAATGGAATAAACCGAGACCGTAAAATAAATATATAAAATATACCGTCGGTTCATAAATTCGTATTGCGATATCACCGGACACTAAAAAGTAGTTTCGACGAAATGAAAAAATTATGCAGTAAGAGCGGCTCTCCCGTCTCACTCTCGACGTAACATGTGGAAATCTCAGACTTTTGTCGTCTGCTGTTAAAAATGCGGAGGTTCATATTATATTGACGTTTTCTGCATTCCACCTTCCTACTTTTTACCACTGTCTTTTTATAAATTGAACTATTCAAAAGAACTTTTCACAATTCGTAATAAAAAACAAGGGGACCCTAAAACTTTAATCTATATGTATGAGTTTATATCCTTTTATTTTTAATACTTTTTTATTATATTTTGTTTTTCAATAATGTATATTATTAATTATTTTTTTGAATATTACTTTTTATTTTTAAACAAGCAATATTTTATAATTTTATAAATTACGATTGTATGTATGTGTTTGATTGTTTATAAAAGAACTGTAATATAATTATATATTTTTTGTATGTATGTATGTATGCACATGTGTTAATTTCTTACACATACATCTTCAGCACATGTTTCATTTAAATATAACCAATAATAATAAATTAATCTTGCAAAATACAATTAATTTCTAATACGAAGTATGTAGAGAACTTCCCACACTTATAACATAAGTGTACCATTCAAAACTTACATTTTCTCATTAAATATCATCATTTTTACTTTTTATAATTATAGTGCTTAAAAATTCTTCAAAAAAAGCAATTTTTTTCAATTGTGTTTAAATATTCTGAAGATAAATAAATAATAAAATATCTTAAATGCTCACTTAAAATTTATAAAAAAAAATGTGTGTATGTAATTATACTGCTATACAAATTTTTATTTTTGAAATATATAAATTTTCTTTTATATTTTTTAGAATAATTCAGGTGCACTGAACACGAAAATTAATTTCTGTTTCCTTTGAGCCATCCGCCTAGATAACGGCAATTTCGTGTTTTTCAGTTTATCATTTTACTTAAAACGTCATCTAGAATTAACGACGATTGAGATCCAACTGTACATAAATTCGTTTCTATCGGAAAGAAAATAGCTGACTGTAGAAAATTCCAATTTTTATTTAGTTCTTGACAATTTTCAGTCACTTCCAGTAGTAGTAATTTGACAATAAGTAATTTAAATTTTCAAGTTTTCAAGCATTTCCACCAATAACAGAGCAAGTTTGAATAAAAAATGGCGATATTTTTCATTCATATAATCTGTGTAAACTTATGAAGAAGTGGTAATTGAAATTCCCTGTAATTTCAATTACCCTATTTAATTAGTATCTGATTCCTGAAAAACAAATTTCAGTGAAAGTCGATATTTGAAAATCTTCTTTATTGAGTATCATTACATTGTTTAATGAGAATGTATTTAATGAATGTTTTGAAAGACTTAGAAAAATTCCAGAGAATCATTAACAAATTTTTGGGACGAAACAAATTGTTTTAATTAATTCTTATTAATGTATTAAATAAGATAATTAAAATTCATTTTCCATTCAATCAAGTGGTCAAAGCAATAGACAAGGTGAAAAGTTTAACCAACACGTGACTGAAATACAATCAAGATATCCAGGCTTCAGATGAACAAATTCATCATTTCATTTTAATTTCTCAATGCAATCTCCACCGAGGTTTAAAATACTTATAATTGAATAAACTAACGATTAAAACGTAAAACTTGAGATATTGATAAAAATACTCAAATCGAGGAAGTGCCTAAAAATGTTCACAAATTGCATGAAATTTGAAACTTCTACAGCTGTAACTAAGTTATTTTTCTTCCGATCGGAACAAATTAGGTACCGTTGGATGCATAATTTACTCACCTTTCTCTCATCTCTATCGGGCTTGCCGTTTATTCTGGACGACGCATTAAGTACAATGATGAACCGTAAAACACAAATTTGCCATTATCTAGGTGAATGGCCCAAATGGAAATAAAATGAATATGATTTTCGTGTTCGGCACTCACGAATTATCCCAAAAATATGTAAAAGAAAGTTTCCATACTTTTGTTGGAAAGTAGTGTTATACATTAGTGCTACGTTCCAAACTATACTAATGTTTATGAAGTATAAAAAAGCAACACTGCTTGCTTGCTTAATCATTAGTTATAGTAACGAGTAATGTTAATTATTTAAATAAAAAGCAATCGATAATAAAGATAATTAACTTTACCATTATCAACAATATTGTACGGCGTCAACAATTTAACTATTGAACAGTCTTTAAAGTACATATTCACGTTTCCGTTTTAAAGTTCAACGAAAACGACCACCGGGTTGTTTTAATTAAAGCACACAGTAGAATAAAAGCATAAAAATACATATATATTTTCATAATATACCGACGCTGAGATACTAAAAAGCAAAATACGAGGATTTCGGGCGGCTTCGGTGTTTATAAACAAAATACACAAAACAAAACAATACGGTTGTATGCAGTTTGGCGTCAACTTTAGTTAATAACAGAATCGGCAAATATTTGAATTAAAATGCGAATACAGTTTCAATTTCGGTGAGTAATCACCAAGGCTTCGTCCGGAAATTTCGGCCAATTTGGTTCAGAGAGCGTTAAAAATCTTTTTTTGTGCGGGCATGGTGTGTAGCTTTGCAGAAATTTAATTGGATTTCTCATTTGAAACTAGCACTAAATGGAAAAGTTCATTACGCACTCACTGTCGCGAAGCACTTTTATTTGAATTTGATCTTGATTTCAATGGATCAAAGAGAATTGAATGGGTACGTAAAATTATGCACAAATTTTATTGTGTGTATATATAATTTTAAAGTCATTGTAGTAAATTTTTATTGCACTTTTATGAATGTGCAAGTCAATAACAACATTTCTTCTCGAGTTCCACTGCACAAAATATGCCCTATTATATTTTCTGTGATAACGAATTTCTGTGAAAAATTTACAGAACTGAAAGCGTTTGGAATTTAATTATTTGCTGAAAGCATAAAACAAAATGTAGGTAAAGCAATTATTTTTGTTTCATTATTAAAAATTCTCTTCCACTAATTGAACTCGGCACACAAAATCAATTCTATTATAAAAACAATTAAAATAATGGAACGCATTAATAATCAAATCGTTGAACACTGTAAATTATTCGAATGTTAAATAAATCAAATAACAAAAATACGGAAAAATGACTAATCAAAAATACCATGACCTTACTTATTTATAAATTAAATACTTCAAATTCTGTTCAATAAGATGGTCAATGTTAAAGATATAATCGAACAATTACTGCTACATTGACCTTTGTTGATTACTGGTCTCTGAAAACGTTATAAATTAAATCCTTAAACTTTACATTGATATTTAAAATATTATATAACCGAATTGAAACGTTCAGAAAAGATGATTACTATTAGATCATTTTTAATTTCATCGAATGTTTTAAAAATAAATTGCTTGTTTGAACTCCAGCCTAATTGAATTTACTGATTGTAATAAATATCCTTCTCCATACCGTAAACTATGTGTCGGTACTTTTAATTGTTACATAATCAAGAGAAAATAATTATGGGCCATTTAAATGCATTAAAGTGAGTCATAAAATGAAATGAAAAAGTAACAAATACAAATGTCCTTTATAGCGTGGGGTAAATTGAATTTATTCGAACAAAAATACCAAATTGAACGTATAACTGAACCGAACGAATGCCTGTTACTTTGCTTATTTTAGTGGATAAATTCGTTTGAGTTTTGTACCTATTTTTATTGAATCGCGCGTTTAGCTAATTAATGATCATAAAAAACTGCATTTTGAAATGACAATAATATTAGATACATAAAATTTTGATGTTATTACATTTACGACTCATAAATAACAATATAAATAAGAGACAAATTTAGTTAATAAAGATTTCTCTCTATTGTTTAGGCAGATTCCAAGCTCATACAAAGAATTTCAAGTAAACATAAAACTTTTATGTTTGCATCAAAGTGATCCTTAAACCACCACCCTAGATACACGACTAAATTTATGGGTAATTTTATTCATTTTCCATACAAGACTTGTACATTTCTGTATACATTTTAAAGGAGGAGATAGAATATAAATATTCTATTTTCCCAATTTAAGATCCTACTTCACCGACAATAAACGAAACACTAAATTTAAAAATTGATTCAATAAATTTCTAGTCATTTTAAAACGGATAGCTAGAGAGGAATATAATGAATCTGTTATTAACTGGCATGACATAATTGTGCAAAAGGAAAGGTTCATTCAAAATAATGTCATTGTCATGCTCAAATCAAAACAATCGATTTAAGAGACGATATCCGTTGGAAAAGGATTGTCTTCGTTTATTTGCACATGGTAATACGTAATAATATGCCTAGGTCAATATGTCGATTTGTCTTTATCGGTACATGGAATATGTGTCAAGGAATCCCTGGGTATTATTCAAAATACGTGTTGCCTAATCAAGTGGTGCATGAGACAATTCTCTAAAGCATTTAAGTGATCTCTGAATACGCATATGTCACTCTTGATCTGATCTCATGATTGAACAGAACAACACTTCACACGATTATCGTTTGTCACATTTTGTGATTAAATCACAAAGAAATTTATAGTGTATTGTCAAGTCAAGTAAGTACTTAGGATATTGAGACGAACAAGGTTTTTAGAAGAGAGGGACGTGATCAAAAAACCAGTTGCAACGCCTTAAAATTTTAAATGTCGAAATTTAGTATCACTAGTGAATATTACATTCAACAAGGAGTAATCCTACATTATAAAATTTACCAAAATCTTAAACGATGGTAAAATAAAAGTATGGTATTGCACCTTTTATTTTCGACTACAAAATATGTATGAAGAAATCATAGTATATGTTATAAATATTTCGAAGAGTTTATCTAAATATTTATTTATTTAAAATATAAAAGAATATTTAAATTAAAAAATATTTTATAATATTAATTTACAAGGTGTTTCATAACTTATCCGAAAAATTGTAACCTGTTACTATTACGTAAGAAGTCCATTTAAAAAAATGTAACAAGGCAACAAGAAACGAAATAAAAAATAATTCATCCCCATCTATAAAAGCTGTTCGAAATTGTTCCGCTTTTTTTACCTTCTATACAGGATAATTCGCAACTTCGCACAAATTTTAACCACATACTCACTGTTGCATAAGTAGTCGATTTATCATAAACAGTAAGTATATGGTTAAAATTTTTCGAATAAGTTACGATTCACCCTGTATATTGGGAACAGTTATTTTAAAATGGTTCTACATCGAAAGTAAATTCTATTGTCCAGTCATTTTCGACGGATGGGAAACATATTTTTAAATATATTTTACATAAATATTCATTTATTTATAATATTAAAAAGTATTCATTAATAAATGGAAAATAAAAAATATTTTGTAATATTGAAAATATTCTGGGTTTTAAAATAGTTTCTACAACTTTATATAAAGAAGAGAAAACTAAATACAGGGTATCCCAGATATTTTGTCTTTGGCTGTTACGAGTCTTTCTATAACAGGCACAAAAGTGACTTAAATGAGCCCATTTTTTTGCCACAAAATCCATTTTGTTTTCTACGAAAATTGATTTTTGAATGTAATGACATTTAATTACTTATTTAACAAATGATTGACTAAACTTTAAAGATAATATGTGGCACTTGTTATTTCAAATAAAATGCATAATTGAATTTACTTTTAAAATGTTAAAAATATATCATTTATGTTATATTAAATTACCTTCAACTGAGGACAATATTTCTGATTTCGATATATTTAATGTTTAAAACTTCCAAATATGGTTGACCAACTATTAATTATTTCAAAATTAGTAATTTTCTCACAATTTTTCTCTGAGTATCTGTGAATATAAAATTTGACTTTTAGAATCATAAAAATAGGTTACGCCTTTTTCGTTAAAGAGGTTTTAAATATCTGAAAATTTACTAGAAATATTGTTGTATCTTAGGTACAGATAAATTAATGTACTACGAGTTATATATTTCTGAAAATTTTTTTTCGTCATCTTAATGGCAATTATAGGTTCCACTTAAAATAAAAAAAGTTATCCCGAAAATAGTCTGAACAAAATTGCTACATTTGTTAAAAAATAATAAATAAACCACTGACAATCTGATAAAAGTTTTCAGAAACTGCCAAAAATATCAAAATGCTATTTTGACTCCCTGTATATAATTATTATCTAATAAGATAAGAAAGGAATACCTTTCCTTCTGTCCTACTCCTATACTCCTCTTAAAGTTGGAAAGGAGAGGGTTTAACAGATATTAAAATTATTGACTAATAAAGTTTATTGAAGATCAATGACAAAATTGAAAAAAAAAACAATGTAATTTAGCAACTTACTTTATGAATTAAGGAAAAAAATGTTTATACATTAAATTAGATAGTTATATATTTACACACATTTTTTATTTACTAACCAACCTAAAAATTTTCGAAAGCGGTTCAGATAGATTCATTCCCTATCGATTGGTCTTGGTCGACTAATGGACAAGCTACCCGGCTGATTGTCGGGCGATCTGGGGTTTGATCCCGCCCGATTTAACTTTTTAATTGGTTCTATTCAAATTTGACACACATTATTAGTCATAATCGTTTAAATAGTATCAGCCAAAATATTATTTGCTAACACGCAGCAGAAGTCAGATTCTCATTAAATCAAAAAACGAAAAAAACGCAAAAAGTACATTTTACAACTACTCAGATGGTAATGGAGTATGTAAATATAATTAAAACATTTTAAATATGTTGATCTTTCGTTGTCAGTGTAAAAGTTCTATTTAAAAGCTATTTAAAAATCTCAAAATTCCAACGTAAACACTGCATAATTTATATAACCACTCCACAAGTTTTATGCCGTTGTTAATATAGAATGGACGCATTTAACCAACCCCAATGAATGTGGCTAGAGGTTTGCAAAAAAGCCCTCGAACGCTTTCCGCCGCGCATAAAGTCGCATAAGCATATTTGCGAGTTTTTTTAACGCAACCGCCGGAATTCATATGTGAGTGCCTTCGTAAAAGAAATTAAAAATACACACTGCTGAAAATTCTTTGTTTTAATAAAAAATTCATGTGCTGTCAAAAAATTAGTAATTTCTTAATAATTTGCATACGTATTTTTCATGAAATCTTTCTGAATTTATTAGGTACCGGAAAACGTACGTTTTTAACGTATGACTAAAATAGTTTTTATTCAACCAAATAATTGTCATCATAATCAACAATTACCATAATAAAAAAATTCTTGGTTGTTGGAACTCATTAAAAGATCAACTACAGTTCTGACCTCTTCAGAATTCAATTGTTTATTCCGTAAAAAATTAAACATTGACAAAAAATAAATAGTCCCATGGAAAAATATGTCGGCTAAATGGTAAATGCTTCCTTTGAGTCTTGTGTGTCAATTTTGAGTAAATTTTTCATGAAGTTTGTCAATTTGCAAGCTTGCAAGGAGATAATTGTCAAACGTCTAATATTGTTATATCCTGATTTAATTTATGTGAAATCAATTTGTTCATTTTTTTTATGAAATTCATTACAAGAATTATATCTAATGCTTGAATCATCGCAGTTTCATTACTGGGTAATTTCCAAACTTTCATTGCATCGTTCATACAGGATACAAGACGTCCTTTACGCTGTTCATTTTCAATGCATTCATTGGCTTTTTTAAATCAATGAAACCAAAATCATATGACATTTTCCTCTCTAAACGCAGTATGAATGGAATGTGCCTCTTCAGTTGCTCTTAAGGTGATTTTTGAACATATAAAGCAAATTCGTACGAATTATTCCACTTGAATATCACAAAATGTTTTAAATGCAATCTAGGAGAAAAATAAATGGTATTGAAAGAAAGAGCATAAAGCTTTGAAAGAATGTATACAGAGTAATACAAAAATATTAAAATATAATATAAAAAATTATTCAAATAAATAGAAAAACGTAAATTACTTTTTCTGGTATTTAATGTTAATTTTAGTAAAATAGAAATATTAAATAAATATTGACGAATAAATTAAAATAATGTGTTTCCTTCAAAAATATATAAGAAAAATAAATTTATAAGAAAATTTATAATGAAGAAAGAAAAGAAAATTTATTGTTATATGAATTTGATAATTATTCTATTAGTTATTAGTTACTTATTTACAAATATTTATAAACCTAATTTTAATCAAATTACTTTCTATTTTAAGGTATGAAATAAAGTTTACTATAATTTTATTATTTTTGTGTTATGCTATGTTTTATGTTATATTTAATCATTTATTTTAAGGTACATATATAATAATTTGTAAGAAGATTTAGAACAAAACTTGTTTAATTTTCATTAATGTAGAAAGGAACCTTATAGATACTCTTCCTATACACCACCTTCAGTCAAAAATGTATGTTTTTGTTTAAAAAATATATAATTTAATTTATTTTACTGATTAATTAAATACCCGTTTCAAAACAGAAGCTTAAGTAAACCCATAAATTAAGAAAAATTGATACCATTCTTTAGTAATTTCATAAAAGCTAAATGTAAATCCTTTAAAATATATTTCGTGTTTTGAAATATATGTCATTTAATTAAAATTAAAAAAACACATTTTTTTAAATTAAAATAACATGTAAATCGGATATTTACTCACCTCCTATGTGGATTAAACAATTTCTGAAACATAAAATGTTCAATTAATTTTCTCGATCAAAATATTTATTATACCCTATTAATATCCCCGAAACTGATAAAAGTATAACGTTATCCGTGTAAGTAATGCTCATCACTCATGAAACAATAGAGTAAACCTCCTTTTTAACAGACTTTTTTTTAATAAAAGGTCACTCCTAAAGAAAAAAATGATTGTAATTAATTTTATCTTTCACGCAATAAAGTACAGAACTGTACCCTCTTTTGTCCAACACACAAGAGATGCAAAAAGAAAACAGCACGACGACTATATTTAAATCTAATATAATCTTAACAGCAACTTGGTAGGAAGCTTATATTTAGCCATCTTTTAACCGACATTGTCTTGTATAAAAAGAGGCTGAACGAGCACTTTTTACTTTTCTTTGCCATCCTTCGTCCATTATTGTATTTTGTCAGTTCCTTCTTGCTTTATTTAGTGACGTTGGCAATAAATTCAAATTGATTTTATCCTTGTGGCCGGGAACTGATTTACATAAGCTTGATACTGCATGTTTTATAAATATATGATCAATATGACAAGTTAATAATCTGTATATAATCTGTAATGTTGTGCTAGATGCACATGCTTAATTTGTAGATTAGCAAAGCAATCAATCCAATAATGTGTACTCTATTAATATTCTAGTAAACACTGCTTACTAATTAGAATCAAGCATCTACAAACAAGTTGTAGTGTTATAGCAGGTTGGATTACCTATCTGTATAAACCAAGTAAATGTATGTGTGTTTATTATTAGAAGTTGTAAAATGTAGACTGTGTTTAATCCAACAGTAAGTACAAAATATAATAAAGTGGCAAATATAGTTTTCTACTTTATTAAAACAAATTACCTTCTGTAAATAAAAATACACGGTGGAATAGAAGTCAACAATTAAAAATTGCGTTAATTAAAATTTTTAACTAGTAAAAATCAAAACTTTGTGGCACATTCATATAAAGTTGGCTACATGAAAACAAACCAAAAACTCTGAAAACAATTCGTGGCGCATAAATGTTAATTGTGACTTACTGCATTATTCAATTTCGGAAATCATTGTAAATTGTGGATCCGCCATAATTAAAGTTAATAATGGAGAACCGTTTGTGGTCATTTTTTTCCGGATTTTGAACGGGTTTCCGGTCATCAAAATACAAACAACACAATGAGCGTGTGATTTCATCAGATTGATCATTTCACATAAAATGTTTATATTGTTTCGTACATTTCATTGTCGATCATTATATTAAAAATAATATTATATTTACCCAAATTTCATTAATAAAATTTAGTTGAAATAAAAGTATAAATAATAGCAAAGATTATGTATTTGTTATACACAAAAATTATACAAGTAAATAAATGAATTAAATGGTTCAAATTAATAGATATAGTTTCTAATAAAATTTTAATTTATTTATCAATAAATTCGCTGCGCATTCGCCAAAATTATGAAAATTAGGTATGTATTTACAATTAAAAACAATGTATTAAATTAATTTAATATTAAAAATACAATTGATACGTGATTTCAAATAAATAAATATACATTGTTTTTAATTGTAAATACATTAATTAATCCACCCTAAGCGATATGGATCCCTAAAGCACATTGTCAAAAATGATTTTTCTTTAAGTTAAGTCTTATTTTTGACACCTATTTTAAAAGCACAATATTATTTTTTTATCAACTTCTTACTATAAAATAAAAAATATACTCTTTTATTTGACATCGATAAAAGCAGTTTTTGAGAAAAAGTATATACCATTTGCGTACCAAAATTTATATATTGCAATCAATAACAAATTCAATAATAATAATTAACAAGTTTATTTACTTACCAGAAAGTATATACACTCAACACGATCCAAATTATTATCTTAAATGCACTCAACAACATCCTTATCTAACTTGTTAATCGTCTTAAAAGTAATGGCTTGAATTTTATAGCTTAACTTTTAAATATAAATTTTGCCAGTGGAATAAAAAAAGTTAGGCGGCACAATTTTACAAGATAACGTAAACAAACTTGATACATAAAAGAAATAATGTGCAACTTCTGAAAACTAGTAGATATATGAATACTCAAAAGTTCAGATAAGATCACAATTTTGAACTTTATTTTAAATTATTATTCATAAACTTAATAGTATGTAAAATATTATTATAAATAAAACACATTTAGTTTTAAATATTGCGTATTTATGATAAAAAGTCAGTTTACAGCCTCTAAACATGGAAAACAAAATGAAATATTTTCCTAGGGGTTTTAAATTTAATTTTAGATTGCCTCAAACTATTTCTTAATTATATGAAATTATATATATATATATATATATATATATATGAATATATATATATATATATATAAATTTAAGAAATAAATATAAAAACAGAGAAATAAACGTGATTTTTTAAAACTTTTTTATTTATTCATAGATTTTTTTATTCATTTAAGTATCAAATTCATGGAAAAAGACATAAATTGACAATATCTATTTTTATATAAAAAATTCCCTAGTCTTTAAATAAATTTGCTGTCTAGATTTCAATCTAAAAAGTATTTTTTCTCTCATTCTCGACCATTTGTGAGTTGAGTAATCCGATTGAGAAACAATGTCCAAGAAATTTGTGAGCGATACGATTACTTTTAATTTGATAGCTTGTATGACAAAAACGGCAATATCCAAATGGTGTTATACTCAAGACATTAAATTGTAGCAAAAAATCAAACTGAAATTGCTTAATTTTAAAAATAAATTCATAAAATTATTTTTGGTGTGAGATTCGTATTTAGAATTCTGGAGTTATGCAACATATGTTACAACCTTTTTTGTAAATTACTGAATATCTTTCTGGATTTTCAATTAAAACGATAAAATCCAAACAAATAAAATTTCCAAACTGAACAACTAATAAAAGTTAAAATAAGATTTAACACCGACAAATGTGATACGAGCTCCAATCAATAAATTGAACGAGCATCATAAAGTGAAGATGATCCACAAACTTGTCGGTTTTGTAAGTTTAGATAGAATCTGTTATATAAGGAATTTTATGAGTATGAGAAGGAAATGGGATTTATTTATTTTACTGTTTACATAGCAATTCGTCAATGCTAGGGGTGGACTGGCCGAGGGACTCTGCCCAAAAATAAATTAAGTGTAAGCACCCCAATTTCTAGGGACATAAAAGGGATCTAATTTAACCAAGAAATATTGTGATGATAGGAATCATTTAGATAACACATTTTATTTATACTGATTATCCCGAAAGCAAATAACCGTTGGTTCTAGTTCATTGTTTATTATAATTGGCTTTTATTGCTTGTTTGTACGACTATCGATTGTTTAATTTATTTTGAAATGTTCGTTTTAGTGTTTCGTTGATTAATTAAGTTTTTTTAATGTGACCTGGAAATGCACACTCAACACATAAATGCTAGTAAAAAATACTATGCCCAATGTTAATTTTTACCTTAACAAATTAATATTCTTTTCATTATATGCCAAACTTTTAAACCTGAGTTCTTTAGACTTGGCTAAAATTCTATTTTATAATACCCTATTAAATACATCTCTGCCACATATATCAATTTTTTATGGAACTAAAAATTTTGAATTATTTTAGAACACGACGTTTATTCCTACAAATAACTATAACTAGATAAAAAAATAGCAAATAACACGCTTTTTTCAAGTAATTTTTGTTAATGAATTTTGCAAAAAAAAAATAGAACAAAATCATTTATTAAGGTACGAGTTTTCCATTTTTACAAAACAAACATGATCTTTCTTTTACACATTTTAAGATAATTTGGTGAATACGAAAAGCATATTATTTCTCAGTTGGACCTAGAAAACGGTATATCTTTATTTTTCAATCGATTAAAAAACTCAGCTATTTCTCATTCGATCGATACAATTTTAGTACCGTTGTACGAGTAATTGAATTACCTTTACAATAAAATTCATCATTTATCTCGATCGACATTACCCTTTACTCTGGACGCTAGTTTATAATTTGAAAAATAGAAATATATCCTATATATATAAGTGAATGACTTAATTCAAAAAAAATAGTAAATAAAATAATAAAATTTTGAATTTCCTAAATCAAATAGATTCACAAAAATTTTCATTATGTTTAACTGTCATTATTATAAATTTACTATTTTTTATATTTTCACATTAAAATAAACAACATTCCATTTTATTAAAATTATTATTTCCAAAAAACCCATTTTATTCGGATAATTCTTAATTTATATGTTGTTAAACATCGTAAAATACCTCAAAGATTTTTTTTCTGAATATTTTTACGACTATAATTACAATTTTGGAACATAGCAATCTGAGTCAATAACAAGTAGTCCAGATGTATGATAACAAAGTGTAGTAAATCGCATTTGAAATCGTTAACTGGCAGTATATTTATACGATGTGGTGATGGTCGTCAAGGAGCTTCGAACAGAATCACGATAAGTCTGTCTATCATGAGAAAAGGGATACATCAAGCTAGTCTTCAAGCCAGAAGTTAAACAGGGAATATCGGGTTGCCCGTAGAGTATGGGCCAACGATCATAGCCTGAGGATTGCAGCCGAATGGCATAATTGTTTGTTCACAGATGAGTTCCGGTATGCACTCTATCACACGAAATGCTCATATTAAACCTAGAAACTACGAATGCTCGTCCATATCACGACTTGATTATTCATCCAATTATTATTTCAGTTGCAGAAGAAATAGGACCAAATTTCGTTTTTGTAGACGACAGTGCCCAACCTAACTGTGAGAGACATAAATTTGGCGTTACAAAATCATGGCATTACTCGGATGCGTCTTCCAGACTGCAATCCAATTGAACAAGTATAGGACCGTCTTCAAAGACAAATTTACACTCGGAACCACCAGATTCCAAATTTAGAGGAGCTTGCTAATGGTCTTGGGACAAATCACAAGTTATGGATCAAGAATTTATTCCTTCACTAATTTTGAATATGCCAAAGAAGGACCGACAAAGTACTGATTAGAAAAATGTAGCGGTTCATATACTATATGTAATTAGATATATTAAAATAATATTTACAACCAATAAAATTAGTTTTAAAAGACCTAGAAAAAAAGAAGAAGAAATAAAGATGACAAAATAAATATATTTTTCATTTTATCATAATTGAAATAGATACTAATTGTGCCTTGTAATTATAAGAATGTACATACATATATCTCAGAAATGAGTAATTAGCGACGTGAAACTGGACTAGACCTACATAGCTTGGAATTTGATGCTAAGGTCAGCATTTGCATTACAGCTAACTGCATATTGCAAAACTAATGTTTACACTTGTTCAGTCGTGAAATGCTTACGTAAATTGATATTGTTACGTGGTTATTATTAAATTTCCATTGTAATACTTCAACTCGTTTTTACATATAGTAATAGAAATTTTAAGTGAACAATCGGTGTACTCTTGCGGCCGCGTAAAATTTTGTCGCGTCGCATGATGAAACCGAATGAAATAAATTTGTTTTGTAATTTCATTTAAAACCGTAGACAAAACATGTGATGTTTGTTAGCTAAATTCAATTATTTTAATGTTTTTCGTGGTGTGACTTAAACCTTAACTGATGATTTGGAGAAGATTTTTTCAAATTTGCTTAATGCAATATAAATTTAAATGTTAGCTGCATAATTAAACAAAAACATACATTCACATTTAAACCAAACTCAACATTCTAATTTATAATCAGCAAAATGCAGACAGCGAAATCTAAAACACAATTATTGATCGATTAATTTTATGTGAATATAAACGTGTTGTCAAATATTACATGAATATTATACTAAAAATATGCACATATGACAACATGGATAAATAATGACCCCCACGTTTCCCCCATGAAGTGTCACTAAAACTTGTGCATGCTAAATGAAAGCAGAAAGGGAAAACTTGTTTGTTTTCCATTGATGTTAGAGTAACAACGTACTAAATAATGGAAAAGTCTCCCCCACAATCAGTATGGAAATCCACAGACAAAGGGAATTTATCCAATATTTGAAGACAAAATTGAGCTTTTGCACTCAATTAGCAAGTATGAATATTTAATGTTATGTCATTTAGGACTTCAAATGAATTTGTTAAAACATTGGTTATAACACTAAAACGACTGAATAGGATTTTACGTTTTTGTTTCCCATTAGTTCCATTTCTGTATTTAGTTATTGTGATTTTATTTCCTTTTTTTTGTTTTAACCATGTTAATAAATTTCTATAATTTTCCAAATTGTGTTAAAAGACATGCATATTATCAATGAATATATTATGCTTTGTATTCAAAGTGCAACGTTTGTTAATATTGATTGTGTAATAAATATTTAATGTCTATTAAATTTGTATATGATAATGATTTTATGTTAGTTCACATGTATTTTATGTGTAATATAAATTTATTAGTGTTTTTGATTTTATGTTAATAATGTCGAATTACAAATTTCATTTGCTTGATGCACTCCTGTTATTGATTTAATTTCTAAATGGCGAGTATCTTCAATCATATGATTTTCATCAAAATTGGATTTATATACAGGGTGCTCCTCCCTATATACGAATAATGAAATAAATCATTAATTTAGAAGTGTTTTAAGAAGTAATTCTATTCTACTCGAAAGGCTGATTTAAAAAAAATAGTTTCAAAAACATTTCAAGCGAATTGGATTGAAGCATTATTTTTTTATTGTAACTTATTTTCAAGTTCGATTTATTACGAAGAAATCTGCCAGCCATTGGTGATTAAAATTAAGTTATATGGAAAGTTATGTGACGGTTTTCTCTTAACCACCACTCTGTATATCTACTTGGAAAATTCCCAACTAAAATTTATTCCATAGTTGTAAGGCAAATATTAATTTTCTAAAACAAACGTTATATTCAACTAAAGTCGAGTTTGTCAGAAAAGCAAAAAAGAATAAAAAAGTTGTTTGCATAAAACTAATGCGAACCTGTTAATTTTGTTTAACCCAGTTTCATATTTCCGGTAAACAAATGCTACCTTTTAAATGCCTTTAAGACATTTTATTATTCTATTTTGTTTGATGAATTTTACTTAATTTAAAAAATTCATAAGTTTTTATTATGGGAACACAAAAATTGAGTACAATTCCTTTTTTATTTAAATTCTGTGTGAATCTTCAACCTACGATAATAATATGCTCAACAAATGATTCAGATACAGTTTTATTTTATCCTTCTTTTGTTCCCATATAGATAAGAAATCCTTTTAAATTTCTTAGTGTAAAATATTCTATAATAAAATTGCATTTTAAATATAATGGAATACCAATTACGTTAAAAAATATATACCGACTTTGGCACTTTTCATTAAATTGGAATTTAAATTCTAAGTAATATTTTGTGCTCCTCTTTTTTTGTTGTTACTTAAATTTGCGACCTTTTAGAAATACAAAAATACACCTTAAATGTATATAAACTTCTTACCGGATTTAATCTTCGACATAAAAATCAAATTAAAATAAAAAATATTAAATATTTAAAAAATGAAAGGTATGACGTTATATTTATATTTTTGTGTAATGAATGTGACTTACTATTGTTATTTCAGTAAATTACGGTTGGAGTCAACCTTGAAATATTAAATTGTATAAAGGTACTACCGTGTTTTTTAAACAACCCATAAAACATATGAGGTGTGTCAAATAGGTTTAAGTACGAATACTTGTCTTAGGTCATAAATGCACCACCTCGTGATTACCAAATAAGAAATCTAAAGAATTAGAAACAGACGAACTTGAAGTACATAATATTATTCCTTCCCTGTTTATCCATCTACTTGCAAATCATTCTGGAACCACATTTGTTGTCTTTTCAAAGAAATATTATGCAAACAGATTACCTATTGTATTGGTAAGCTGTACCAGCTGAATGTCACCTAAAATACTCATCTAAATGTTAAAAATGTTATCGTGTTTGATTATCAAGTGGTTTTAAGAGTTGTGTTCTTTGTGCATGGCAAAAACAAAGCAGCTGCTTATGAAGGATTCTATTCACAAGAGGAGGAGTAGTTTCTACTCATATTTCCCACTCACTCGTTTATATATTATATTCTACCTGTGATAGAATTTCTTTTTCTGCTCTTGGAATAGATACAGACTTTGCACTTCCAGATAAACAGCACTATTTGACTAATTAACCGGTCTTGGAATTCTTCCAAAGATACGACGTGGAGCAAGTTGGTGATATCAATAAGCTTCACCATAAAGATGTCGTGCTTTAATGGCAGTCTCATTAATGTCGGTTAATTCTGAGTTAGAGACGAAAAGTTGTGCATCCAACTGAGATAAAAATTACAAACTTTTGCAAATTAAAAAACGTGTTATAAAAATAAATAATCTTCCATATCACCTAAACTGTTGACTTGAAAACCAGTGTCTATTAAGATTTTTCTGTTTATTTGTTTTTTGAAGTACATATCTTATAGTCAAAATAGAGTTATTAATTGAAATGATAAACAAGGATGATAAATGCCATGATTTTATCACAAAAAGTGTTCAATTTATGTTTCTTCTTTTTTGTCAAAAAAATCTTATAATAAACCTATGTTGGTGATATAAGAAACACTGTTAATTTTTTGTCATCGTTAAAACAAATAAAAAATTACTATTAAGTATGCCATTAATATTTATAATTTTTAATATCAACATAAAATATAATTTTATATTGAATAAAATGTAAACGCAGTTGAATAAATATATTATGTTCAGAATAAATCAAGAGCATTATAAATAATACCTTTAAAGCTAGTGAAATAAATAACCCAACCCATGTTGCTTACATTTTCCGAACATTTAAGTAACCACCTAAGACGATTTAACATTTATACACGTAAATGTTGGCAGCTGATGTACACGAGCATTTGAACATACATCAGGCTAATAAAAACTGCGACTTATCCTAATAGCCTGTCTCGTGAAGCGATACAAGACCACTTTAAAGTCGTGCATCACCAAATAATTCAGTGGCATTAGCATAATGCGGAGTGTGGCGTGCACTGTGATTTCGTGACGGCCCGTTTCTTTCAGACCGACTCCGTTCGGTACAATGGTAGCTGGGGCAAAAATTGTGTACACACCTTAATTAACAAACGTTGTTGTGTTTTAATGAAAGAGGCACATTTTGTCCTTGGCGATATTCTATTCAGCTGTTACACATTACGAAACGAGCAGGAAATCCATCGCGATCGGCACGTCACATATACAGAGACCATTATTAAATCGTTCATTTACTGCCATCAGGTTATTGGAAAATTATGGAACAATCATTTTGACAAATAAGCATTTAACACGCACCACTTCTTTATGCTTTTTTAACTGAATTGGAAAAATGCAACCTTTTCTTCCTTATATTAAACCATAAGAACTTGAATATTAACAAAAAATTCTACGTGTAACAAAATAATATTTAATTCACAATTTATAGTATTTTTAACTCACGGAGAATGAATTAAAACAAGAAGAGTTATTTCGAAAATATATTGATTAGTAACAAAACATCCCTCAAAACAAATATAAAATTGGCCGCAGAATCCAAATAATCAAAATGTTAATAAGGCATTTTAAATATAATTAATAATAAAATTAAACAAATTGAATATATTGAATTTCAATTAATTTTAACAATTTAATGATATTTTTAAATTAATGTAAAGATAAAATAAACATTGCGGTTTATTAAATGGGTAAATTAATTAAATAATATAATATATATTTTTTGGTTTTTGGCCTTCGTAAATGTTTATTGATTTATAATATAATATTTAATATTGACTTGAATTATAGTACTTGCTAAATTGTAGCTACTACTGGCCAACATATATGTGGCACTATTGTAGTTTTTTTTAATTTATTTCGTCCTTATTACGTTTTTGGTTTTTGCCCTTCCTGAATGTTTATTGATATTATAACATAATATTTAATATTGACTTGAATTACAATACTTGCTAAATTGTAGCTTTACTATTGGCCAACAAATATGTGGCACTATTGTAATTTTTTTTAATTTATTTTGTCCTCATTACGTCATTGGCAAAATCATCAAATCTTCCAATTAAATGTGTAATAATTATATTATTTATTATTTACTACTACTTACTATTATTTTATTATTCTTAAATTTACTTTATACAAATATTAAAAATGTTCGAACTGTAAATGAAAATCAATCAAGTGTCACAATTTTTATGCTCCTAAATTAGAATATATCTAGTATACTTTCTAAAAGCGTTTGGAATAAGATCACTGTGTCATATTTTTCCATAATCTAACAAAAAAACATTTCATATTTATTTTGTGAACAAGTTAAAAATTATAAAAATAAAGTCGAATAAAGTCCCTTTTAAGTTGAATTACAATTCTTTCTAGAGCGTTTGAGATGAAATCTTTTTTCGTTAAAATTGAGTACTGACGTATAATATAACGAAAAACTTTTCATTTTCATTTTGTAAATAAATTCAAAATTATTAAAATAAAATATAAGAAACAAAAAAAGATTTAATAAATATAATACAAGAGATTAAGTCATAAATTTATGATGTCTGTAGGTATAAAATGGCAAATAAAACTATTAAAATATGTGTATCCTATTTAAGTTGGATTAGAATTCGATTAATACGCCTTTCAAGAATGCTATGAGAAGTACAAAAATAGAAAATAAGTGTTTTAAAATATCTCTTCCTTTAAAGTTGAATTACAAGTCGACCAGTACACTTTCCAAATTGTTTGGAATAAAGTTTCCTCTCGTTGAAATGAATAATCTAACAAAATTTTACCTAATATATTTTATGAACATGTGCAAAATTATGGAAAAGAAAAATAATATAAAAGATTAACATGTGTAGTTATAACTTACTTTATTATAATTTACAATATTTAAGTAGATATATAGTAAATTATAATAAAATAATTAAAATGTTTAATGTGTTACAATAAAATCTTCTGTTAAAATTGTGCCTTAATTGTCCCACAGTTTAACAAAAAACATACCATATGTTTGAATATAAAAATAAAATTGAAAAAATAACAATAACGATACATTTATTTTGTTAATATACATAAATTAACATCCTTATTTTTTAAATTGCTACAATTTTAGTATGACAAATTGTAAAGAATATGTTCAGGTATAAAATCGTATACAAATTGTATATTCTTCATTCGTTGACTTGGCAATATGCAAGTGTCTAAGGGGAAGTAGCAACTATATTGGACATAATTGAATTTGTTTAGTGAGTAAACACAGCAGATTAAGTTCAATAAAATTATTTAAAATGTTCATAAGTGTAGTTGAAAGGCTGTGTCATGTCGTTATTCGCAAATATTTAGCAAACATGATTTACGGAATAAATTTGGACCGATATGGATCAGTAGTTTTAATTTTTATCAGTAATAACTAAGTAAATTTAACTTTAGCTAGCCAAAAGTAAAAACCCATTATTATTTTTTGCATAAACTTAAGTCAATTATAAATGATTAATTTATTACCTTTTTAAATATTCCTTTAAAACTACTAATATATATATAATATATTAAATTGTTTAAAAATAAACTAGAATAAGGAACAAACACTACACAACAAAATATTTATTTTGCATTAATGATTAAATTATTAAAATTTTATTTATACGCAAAAAAATTAATGGTATACACTTTGAATAAAAACTAATTAGAAATAAGACAAAAAAATCTAGTTCTCCTTCTATTTAAAGCATTCGTGCTTCCTGCTTATAATAAAACCAATTTCAATGGTCATTAAAAAAATAATAATTGACACAGTTGTACAAAACTCATATTGTTTACAAGAGCCGTGTACCGGATTATCGCTTTCAGCAAACAAATTCATCACAGAAGGTTATGATAGTCATAGCAAATGCAATCTGACTATTAAAGATTATTAAATGGCATGGCCTGGTCTGTTATTTTGCACGATCTGCCTGATTGTTGCAATATTGGAAGTGCAAGGTTGCATTTCACCCAGATATTTAAATTGTTCGCATTAAAATGATCATTTAAACAAGTAGAATTGAGAGGCGCGTCTGTTGCTTCCATTTAGCACATTTAGCACGCCCTCCAATTTACTTTTTTTCTTTAATATTTCATTTGGAAAATTCTTTCATAGTTAATTTTTAATGACATAATCAATATTTTATTTTTTTTTTTCTGCCGTTTCATGAAAAAAGTGCAAAAACCAATTTGTCATACTCAGTTAAAACCCTTATAAAAATAAAACTTTAGAAATACGATTTGGAAATTAACAATTTTTTTTAATTTCAGGTAAAATTTAATTTTTAAAATTCATTTATGCAAATTTAAATTATTATACTTAAAATTTCACACAGATTTTATAAATAAAAAGTAGGTCGCGTTGTTCTCTGGTGCCATTTTTCCTCCATCTATCGATTAAATTAAATTATCGACCTTTATTTTAATGTCAAAGAGGGGAAAAACGTTTCAAAACTATCATGCAAGTTGTAATTTGTTCGCGCCCCTTTATTTCGAGGATTCGCATATTCGCATTCGTCATATGTATCACATTTCGATCTAAAATTCGCCATTTCCACATGATATAGTTCTATAATTTAAATATTATCTGAAAAAGAAATGATTTAGTAACTATAGTTTAAGTCAAACCAAAATAGGGCTGTTATGGTCAATGAAATAAATTAAATTTTTATCTAGACGCAGTAAAAATGGCAGATTTGCGGTCACAGTGTGTTTTTATCTTTATAACTACTAATTGCAACAAATTACTATCAGATATTTTTTCTGCAACTTCGACAATTTTGTATTTTTGTTTTCAAACGTTAAAAATTATTTCGACCGTCAAATAAACATAGTTTATACTTAATAATGTATTATAACAATAATACTTTTTTTGTCGTCTAATTCAAATTATATAACTATTGGGAATTGGATATTTAATATTTATATTTCAGTTTTAGTAAATGTTGTATCATAAATTAATAGCTTATTTCATTTGAATCTACATTAATACTTGAATTATGGTATAAGGAAATACAATAAAAACATAAAAAGTATTTTAATATATATTCAAATATTATCGATTTTTAATAAACACTTTTTATGAACTTTAAAATACAGCTAAAGCCTAAAAGAATGAAGCACCCTTCGATTTTTCAAGTAATTTAATAACGATTCTCTCGAACTTCGTTTAATGGAATTTACTGTTTCTTTGACTATTAAAAAAGTTAATCCAAACGAATCATACATGCCCATAAACGAGAATCTGAGAAATCAATAAATGCTTGCTATATTATTTAAAAACATTAATCTGCTATTGTCTTTGGCAATTTTAAAGTGCGATTATTTAATTTCTGTATCATTGTTGTTTTTTTTTATATGAGTTAATATGTGCGTGACTTTTAAATTGAATTATAATTCAACCAGTACATTTTTGACTTTTAGAATAGAATAATATTTTGAAATTTTTAAAAAGACCTAAATTAACAAAAAATGGACGAACACGTATGCAATTATTATACGAATCTCAAATTGAAACTGTCAAAACTACGAACCAATCTCGCCAAGCAGTGCAAACTGTTATTAAACGTTTTGTGCAAACAGGGACACGATATTAGGAAAAAAAACAGAAGAAAAAAATTACTTCGGCCCGTGATGATTGTATTTTAATTTGCGATTGAACAACAAATCGTAGAAAAAGTCAGTTAAAGTTGATGGGCCAAAGAGGACCATTAGAGGAAGATTTGGTGAAGTTGGTTTGTAGAGAACTAAGATCAATGTGAAGTCTTGTTTACAATAGATTTAAAGTATTTTAGAGAAGAGATTGGTTAAACATTGCGTGATCTAACAAGCCTCATTTTCATGAAAATTTTATTTTACATTTATATAAAGTTTTAAACAATATCTATAGTCGTAATTAATATTATGATATGACACTGCGTGGCAGCTGATGGAATAAGTCAATTATATATTTTTGCAGAACGGTAGACTTGTAAGAAGCCTTCCTAAAGAAAAAGTAGACCTACCAAATATTAATTAAATAAATAAAAAAATATTTAGAAGCATTTTTAGTGTTATTTTAACTCAAAATATATAAATAATATTTCAATGCTGATATTTATAGGACGCCCTCTTGGCTAATACTGGATTATATCAAATATTTAACTTATTTAAAACATATTGATTATAATTATTAAAAATGTATGATCAATTACATATTTTACGTAAAATATTTTTAAAAGCTTCAAACTATCTTCAATTTAAATTTAAAATATACTTTTTTCAAAAGCAAACATAACCGAATTAATCAAAAAATTTTTGTATCTTATCAACCATAACACATTATTTGATTTTTCCTTACTGAATTAGAATAAAAAATATAATATTTTAATTCAGAAGATCTTAGTTTCTTTAATTTTAAATGTTTAAATTCCTAACAGTTTTACATAAAATTAATTATCTTCTTAATACTTCTGCAAATCAACTGATTGTAAGTGTACAGAAATGTTTCCTTAAAAATATCTACTTATCGCACCAGAAAAATCTACATTTAACGACAAGTGCACTCGTTTATCTGGCATCGCTTAAAGTCCTACTGAAATTTTATAATCAAAGAGTTCAACTTCAAGTGATGACAGATAAATGAGTAAAAGTAGAAAATTGACAAAAATCAGTATTTTCATGAAAAGGACTTGAGAAAATACCTTTGGATATTTTAAGCTCAGATATCAGAGTTTTACCAAAAGAAATACGCTCAGCTTTTCGTTGATGTATCTGCTTTAAAATAGTCTAATTAAATTTAATACGTGTGTGTTAAAAGCACATACACACAATATAATTAAAATAAAAATAAAATTAGACTAGGAAAATTAAATCCCATACTACTAACCAGTTAATTACATTGGTGTGTACTTTAAATGTTAAACAATGGTACATGATAAATTAAATCGGTGTGTACTCCTCTACAACGGTGCAGTTTTTTATCAAAAATATCAAATGGAATAAAATAGAAAATCGAAGGCAAATATTTAAATATTTGTTGAATAATAATAACACTTTCGCATATGAACACCGGCCTGTATTTGCAATCACAGTCGACTTTTCCCGAAAAACGTTTATTGGCCCATAAAATTCAAATGCGAAAATTCCGACGGACACTAATTATGGCGTAAAATATTGATTAACAGTTAGTGGGATGTTTGCACATAATAGTGGAAATGGCAATTCCCTGTTTTAAACCTATAAATATTTTAAAATAATAAAATACGTTTTAATTTGACTGTCCTTTATTATTATAACACATTGGCTGTTTTTGTGTGTTTGTTTATTAAAAATAACGCTTTATTAATGTATAATGCTAACATATTCGGTGTTCTCGTATTCATTTTGATCTATAACCACGTGCTCTATTTATTTATAGTCTAGCAGCGTTGAAATTACTCTGTTATTATAATTATTATTGCAATTATGTTGTTTCTTCACACTAATTAGAGCGAAATTTCAGTAAAATTTATAGGTAAATCATAAATTGCCAATAAAAGTGTAAATATAAATGATGTAATAAATATAACTACAATAATTGTAATCATTATGTAAAATCATATATTTTATTATGTTTCAAGTTAGAAAAAATCTAATTAATACAACGGAAATTTTAGTAAAGTTCCTAATATTTATTTACACTAATTTATTTTAATAATTTTTGGTGTAAAAATTAGAATTCGAGAAATTTAAGGTGCTTTAGAGTTAAGTAGCATATTGATCCGTAAAATCGGTATCTTTTATGAGAATATTTTTTAGTTTTCTAAAAGTTATAGACGAAGTAAAAAAGAACATTTTAAACAATCAAACCACTTTATAACCATAATAAATTGAACTTAAAATACATAAAATTATTTTATCGTTTTTTCTTTCGTATTTTCTAATTTTCAAAAATTTAGAATCACAGAAAAAAACAAAAAACTTTCACAATTTAATGGTATAAGTTACGAATATCTTGACTGTGGCCAATATCTAAAATCTGACGGTCGATAAATACAAAAAAAGTATTATATTCTATATTATAATACGTTTTGTAGACGTTGTGCCATAAATAAAATTTAATCAAGGAAAGTATGTGAACTGATTTTTTTGTACTTTTCTCTCGATCCAACAAACCTGATGCTTTATTTTCACAATAAATTCTTAAAAATTTTTACATAATTATTAATGTATTGTTTTCAAAAAATTATCGACAGCAATCGAGATTTATATAGAGAGAATTTAATATAACTTTATTTTCTCAGATAAAAGCTGCATGAACAACATTCATGAGCTTACTTTGAGTTCTTTTCTTACAGACATATTGAGTGTACATAATCTTGCTTATTGAGATAATAATCTGGGTGAATGTATCATGCAAACCATAATTATTGCATGAAAATATAAAAAATAAGGAAATAATCAAGTTTTATTTTAATGAAAATAGAAAATGTACGAAAAATAGTATAACACACTGTTTCAGTAAAATGTCCGATTTGAACATATGTGAGATATTAGATACATGTCTAAGGGCTCAAAGTGGTCGTAAAAGAGATCTCAGTAAAAGCAAGTAAAAACGTATAGGTTTTGATCTCTTTTCTGTAATGGAAAATTATTAGTCTCTCTTATTCAGTTACACATATTTACCGAAATACTAAGGTTATGGAGTCCTATAAATGATAGCAATTTTTAAAAAAATCTGACTAAAATATCATAGAAATACCGTTTCTAAAAACATTAGTAAAAATATGTTTGTGATATTTCAAAAACGGTAGCTGACTTAAAAACCATTAACATTTTCCAATTCTACGTAAAATTTTACCAAATAAATGTTCATTTCCACGTGATGCATTTTTCCTGCCTCAACCAGTATTACTAAATGTTGAAAAGTATTTTGCATAAAAGCACATTAAAATATACGGTATTCCAGATTGTTTTGTATTTGGGAAATGAACACAAAAATACATTTGCTTTCATTTAATTTGAAATTCAATAACTCTTAGTATTTTTAAACAATAAAAGTGGAAAAAAGTTAAACCTTGAACTAAACCATATTACATAAGTTTTTATTTCATTCGTAGTAAGAGTATTTGCTGTATCATAATAAAATAAATAAAATACGTTCATAGCTTAAAACTCTAAAATTATAAATGCACTTAAAAAATCACTTGCAACCGTGTTAAAATATTTAGCATATTTTATACAAATAAAACTCGTTTACTAATCAGAATCCTTTTAATTCAGTTGAGCAAACTTTTAGGCGAGAAAAACTATATAACTTTCTAAAAACGTTGCTATTTAAAAAGGATAAAGTCTCATTTGCATAACGCCTTAAAACTGGGAAACTTTTCGTATTTTAATAATTATAAATTCGTAAATATTATGTTAGCAGAGAACTCTCATAGTTGATACCGACAAAATTTTAAGCCCCTAATTAATTTAACACCCTGCTGTTATCCAAGTTTTCATAAACTCTGCCTATACGACTTTTAGTCTTAACACCAATTGGGAAAATACGCGAAATTATGTTATTCGAATTGTTTAAAATGTTGATTACCCAGTAATAAAAATAATAACTTTATCAAAGTTATTCGAATTTATTTTCAAAACAAAATATTTAAATTTATTTATTCAACGAATCGTTGAACTTGGCACCGATGATTACTATTAATCTTTTAAGATAGCGTACGCTATTATTCATAACCTTGACGAGATGATTGTTAATACAATCATACAGATACAAAAAATAGTTCAATAAACCTTTCTTCCTTGGCAAACCTAAAGTTTATAAAGCAGAACATGAACAGAAAAAAACAACAAATCATGTTTAATTTTTCTTCACACTAATAACAATAATAATAATAATAATAATCATAATAATAGATATTCTATTGTTTTTACTACATACATGTGCTTTTATGTACTTGAATACAAAGATGATTTCAAGGTATTAGAATAAATAGTTAATTATTAAGTAATTATTGTTGCTCAATATTGCACAGAATGAAAACATTTAATTTAAATAAGTGATTGTGAGGAATAATCAATTGATACAATTTGCCGCAGCTTTCGTAAACAATTCTATTATACTATTAAAAATGAATGGTAAAAAACATGAAGGATGAATATTATTGCATCACTGAAATCATGATTGCAATATAAAGAGTTAGAGATGCTAATAAATAAATTTTAATTATATTGAATGTATTACACTACTAATTTATATAAATATAATGAAATAAAATATAGAGAATGAAAATTATACATGTACACGATATGTGGAATCACAAATTTAAATACTAATGAGGTTCCATTTCAATGATTATTATAATTGTAATTAAATTGATTAGGTTTTGTTTTTTTATTGATTAATGGTGCGTTTTGGTTAAAAAAAATAAATAAATTTATAACTCTACCTTGATTTTGATTTTCCTTTTGAAATTTTAATAAAACCCTTTCCTAAAAGGAGAAAAAAACAATTTGAACACAGCAGAATACAGTCAGGTCGAAGTCGTATTTATAGTCGTAAAGTTTTTGTGGAAATTTTTACTTGTTTCTAATTATAATTATGGGAAAATTTATTGATTTACAAACCGCAGAATACTGAAATTGCATTTTAAATTTTAAAATCCAATAACTAGACACGCAATTATCTTTGAATTAGCATGTTTAATTTATTTTCTTCTATCTGTTGTATTGTTTTAAGAAAAGGAAATTATTTCCCTTAATTAAACAACTTGTCGCAAAAATTAGCATAAAAGTAATATACTATGGCTGAAAATTAATTGTTTAATCTTGTCCACTGAAGGCAAGTGAATTATCGCGTTAGTTTATTTCTTAGTTCTTATTTTTTACTTCTTATTGGAACGCTGATAAGGACTGCAGATCTCGACTTTGATGCCATTGATTAAGAGTCGCCGTATTAGCGAGTTTACCAAATGAAATTCTTATTCGAAAATAATCAATGAGGTTTCAAATACCAGCAATTATTATCATGAACAGCGAAGCAACCACCGAGAGAACGTTTGCCCTTAATTAATTAGTCGTTAATTAATTATGAAAAAATAAATTGTGTTGATCAATTACTTTTTTTATTCTATCAATTTTGCTTCAGCAAAGCCACTTGTAAAAATAACTTTTTTTGTACAGTTGCCTTTACGTCTCGTAAAAGTTAAAATAAAAATGTCTGTAAAAGAATAAGTTTGATTTAACTCAATACAAACATTAAATAAAATAAAAATAATTAATAAAAAGTATACAACTAATTTTATTAATTTCTAATTTCAGACAAATATCATTTTAAACAACAATTTACATTTTGTTGATAGAAGAAAGGAAGAAAGAAGGGTGCCATTAGAATTGGTTTGATTAATTTATGCCCGCAAATGTTAAAATAAAAATTGTTATTTGATGTTAGCAATATGAATATTAAATATTAAATTAATTTTCAAAAATACAAAACAAATTTTTAAAAACAATTTACTGAAACTCAAAAAATAACAGTCCAGGAGCAGACAACATACCTTTTCTATTTCTCCAAAACTTACCCTAATCAGCATTACTATGTTTGCTTGACATATATAATAATATGTTGACTATAATTTTCTAAACGAAGCACACATAATTCCAATTCTAAAACCAGGAAAAAACCAATGTGATCCTTAATCTTACAGACCAATTGCTTTAACATCAACAATGTGCAAATTACTAAAAAAATGGTCAAAGACTAATGTGGTCCCTAGAAATAAACAATCAACTAACAAAGTGGTTTTCGTCAAGGAAGGTCCACCATAGACAATATATTAAAGTTAGAAGGCTTTCTTAACGAATCCTTCGCAAACAATCAAATGTGTGTAGCTGTATTCTTTGACATAAAAAAGCCTATGACGCAGTGTGGAAACATCTAATCATTAAAAACTACAAAAATGGAACTATAATGGAAACCTGCCAGCTTTCATCAAAAATTTTCTCAACCAAGGATTGCATCCTTCGAACAATACAAAATATATAGAATGAGGCTTTGAGGATAGTGATAGGAGCTTTTTATACAAGCCCCATCGAAAGTATTCTTAGTCAAGCCAACGAATCACTTAAATATACTGCTACAGTTACATCGGCGAAAGACCACCCAAATTCTATAACAGCAACTACCACAAAATTCTACAAATCTTTTACCAACAAACCAAGACTTTGGAAAGAAAATATCTAAGTATAAAAATGCGCTAGACTTGAAAAAACTAACACAAAATTTTAAACAACCAACAACCACCTTGGATATTCGGGTCTCCTTCATACGATTCAAGTCTTACAAAATGGGAATCATAAATGAGTTTAAGTCTATCACAGCCAAACAGTATAATTACATTCATGTATACACCGATCTACTAAAGACTCCAGAAGGCGTTGGCGCCGCATTTATTTGAAAAGATACTCAACATCTTTTTAAGCTATCACCTGACGCCTCTATATACATCACAGAGCTATACGCCATATTAAAGGCAATACAATGCATAAATAACAACGACACAATGAGCAAAGCATTAATCGTGACAGATTCACTAAGTTCAATTATGGGTATAAAACAACTTTATAGCAAAGATCGACTTCTAAAAACCGTCTGTATGAAATTCAATAAAAAAATAAAATAGTTTGTTTCAACTGAGTCCCTTCTCACATAGGCATCGTCGGTAACGAAATCGCTGACAATACATCCAAAAATGCCATTACCTCAGGAGAAGCTCAACAAGAAACCAAGGTAACCCTGGCAGATACAAAAAACAGAATTAAAAATGCAGCTCTATATCTATGACAAACAAATTGGGAAAACCTTTCAACGAAATTAAATGAAATTAAACGCCACGTACTTAGCATTCCTAAAGAACCGATGACAAGAAAAGAACAGATTATAATAACCCGTCTTAGAATCGGTCATACAAAACGCACACATGGATACCTTCTAAGCGCCGAAGAACCACCATTTTGCGAGAACTGCCATAGTCGACTTACTGTAAAATATATACTGACCGAATGTGAACAATTCAGAGAAGAAAAAACAGATAACAACATACCCAACACTATCCAGGAAATCTTAGAAGACAAATTATACAATACCTAAAAATTATTCAATAAATGTAATGTAAAATTTTATATACATATAAATATTCGCTAAAAAATCACTGAAAAAGAAAACGAAGAAATATATGAGTTTATTTAAGATTGACAGAAAATGAAGGTTGGAAAGAAGAAAAGATTCTTAATCCGTCATTGTCGTAAGTTCCAATTTTAACTAATTATTATGTTGAATGTTTAAATTATTTATGTTGAATAAAGAAAGGAAGAAGAGTTGTTTTCATTAATTAATTTCTTAGAAAAATTAAAACAGGAATTTTTGGAAAAGAATAAGTATGTTTGGATAATTTTAATATTAAATATTTTTTTATAGAGAAAAATAAAGGATACTATTACAGTTCGTTAAAAATGGGCAGAAAACTGAGAATATGAGGGATAAAAACATTCATAGAGTTGTCAAATGCTAATTTTAGTCAATTTTTTTTTAAAATTGATAGAAACTGGAGATTGTGAAGAGACAAGTAAAATCATTATATAGAAATAAAATTTATGACATTAACACCCAAAAAAAATCTTTTCTTTTATGTTAGAATTGTTAAAATAAGATTTTTGGTTAGGATAAAGTTAAAATGAGTAAATACACACAAATACGTTGAAACAAAATTGTTCCTATGGAGATAGCAAAGTACTTAAAATTTGACAAAACATTAATTTTGCACAACTAATTAATGGTAAATTATGAACCCAGCGAAGAAAATCGGTGTTAATTAAAGCTATTTTTATGGGAAAGTTTTACGTAAAAAATGAGCTGCAAATTATTTTTTTCACAACTAATTAGGCAAATTTTTTAACTAGTTAGGTTTTGATTTGCGGTAGCTGCTTCTCTAACTTGTTCACATTATTACTTAACGCATTTGCATATTTAACATTAACACAAATATTTTAACTCAGATAACAATATTTGAAATATCTTTTTTTAATTATGTTCGTCCAGTTTCTAGTAGGCGATAAAAACAACAAGTATTAAGAATTACTTCCCGTAATCCACAAATAGAAAAACTGCAATTGTTTATTTATTTACTTATTTACAGAACGCTCGAAGATGCATGCACGTCATGAAGTAAAATGATGCCAGCAAAGTTACATTCACTTTATTACATATTAATTAGATGCCGTAACATCACCGATTACTAATTACTGCCTTCGGGATCCCTGATAATAATATTAGACCATCCAGTCGACCTTGGAATTGACATTGCATGAGCGCTGGTTGTACACCTTCCTTTGTTTTGTTTCTAGTCGTGTTTGGGTTTGCCAGTAGAAATTATCATATCACAATAAAATTAATATTAAAATTGTAGACGAATTCTTGCGTTTCTGTTTTGATTTGTTAAAACACTGTCGCAATATGCAAATTACTATTGTTTATGAAAACATCTTGTATTTGAATTATGTTACCGTTCCTTCAGAAAAAAAATAGAGGGTGTCCTTATATATCCTTAAAATTGCCCAAATAATTTAAGCAGTCATTTATTGAGAAAAAAAGAGATATTTGGTTTAAATTTATATCCATTTAAAAGATTAACTTAAATATTATCCAAATTATCAGTACTACAATGGGAGTGCATTCCAAATATAATAAAAAAATTTTATACAATTATTAGTTGAGAAAAAATAAGGAGATATTTAATTCAAACTTGTTTCCAAAAACGTTTCCTTTTAAAAGAAAGCTGTCCAATTTTCAGAACAATATACCAATAATTTCAATTGTAACACATTAAGAATTTGGTACTGGAAAATTTTTAGACTTTTTTTCGAAAAAAAATTTCTTATTCCGCAATAAGAACTTTATATAGTATAATTATATAAGATTTTGTTTTATATTTAACGTTTCAAAAATATTACCTGTTGGCCAGTAGAAACTATGTGACAAAAATTTGTTTTAAAATTGTGAAAGAATTCTTGCTTTTCTGTTTTGAATTTTTAAAATACCGTCATAATATGCAAATTCCTATTATTTGTAAACATCTTGTATTTGAATCATGTTACTGTTTAAATTTAAAAATTTTAAGCTGCAATTCCTGGCGAAAAATTAAGAAGATAAACAAACAGTATTATATTATGGTTAATAATTCCTCTTTGACTTAACAATTACACACAATATACAGGGTATCTTCCTAATATTTAAAAAAACTATTAATTTCGTTAGAAAAAATAAGATATTCAACACAAACCTGTTTTCAGAAAAATAATGTTTTCTACTTAAAATAATAGGTCAAAATTATGTAATTTTCAAGACAATAAAATTCAGATGAGATGAGAACTTATATTAACTTTTAATGAATCCTTGAAATTGAAAAGGTGATTAATATATAATAATATATAATATATAATATATAATATATAATATATAATATATAATATATAATATATAATATATAATATATAATATATAATATATAATATATAATATATAATATATAATATATAATATATAATATATAATATATAATATATAATATATAATATATAATATATAATATATAATATATAATATATAATATATAATATATAATATATAATATATAATATATAATATATAATATATAATATATAATATATAATATATAATATATAATATATAATATATAATATATAATATATAATATATAATATATAATATATAATATATAATATATAATATATAATATATAATATATAATATATAATATATAATATATAATATATAATATATAATATATAATATATAATATATAATATATAATATATAATATATAATATATAATATATAATATATAATATATAATATATAATATATAATATATAATATATAATATATAATATATAATATATAATATATAATATATAATATATAATATATAATATATAATATATAATATATAATATATAATATATAATATATTCAATTTTAACAAAATTGGTAATAAGTGATCTTTAGAATGATGATGAGGTCTCAAATATTGTATATTTTTGTTTTGAAAATAAACGACAAATAAGCAAACCCTGTATATTTTCAATGCATTAAAACATTTATATTTTAATAGTTAATGTTCAATGTAGTGCCAGTCTGCGGTGCCAGACTACCACCACAATTAATTGAGTGTTATTGATTTAGGTCGTGAAAATTACAAAACATTGACAAATTATTCCAACATAGAATATCATAAGCAAGGTCAAAAAATGACTTTATTTAGTAGGACTTTACTAATAAAATATTAAACCGCAAATGAAATTCAAAGTCATAACTTACAATGAATTAACTGAATATTTACCATATAGAAAGAATAATAAGCACTATTACAAATCTTTTATACCCAATAAAACCAGTTTGAATTTTTGCATAATATTTACATAAGGTGTTAATGAAATAGTCAATATCATTGATAATCGTTGCTAAACATTTTAACCATAAACAAAGCGACTTTCGTAAGACTCATTTATATTGTTGTAAACGCGTGTTTCCTTTTGTTATACTTTCTAGTTTACCCAAAGTGTACCAAATAAACGTACCTAATGTATATTTAGTTTTGAAATAGTCCATTAATTGTACGCACTGAGGGCGAGCAAAAATTACTTGTATGTAGGTTAAGTGTAAGTAAAAACTGCGGAAGAATGCGTTTCATTGTTGTAATGTACGTAAACTATTTATTGCCTCACTAACCTAATGTGTTACAACTGAATGGTAATTTTATTTTACTGATTAGAATACAGAAGATTAAACAGTACTAATGCTTCCTATAAGAAAGTTCCGAAGAGCTATAATTAGTTAGGTGCAATAAAATGATGAACGTGTTTGTCGTTTTAAATAAATCAAAATAATTAACAGATTTAAAAGCGATATATATTTATTTATTATGACACTCCTAATAAGTATTCAAATGTTGATTGAAAGTTTGTCAATTACTCTATTGCAAATTTTATAAATTAAAACTGAAAGTAATATAAAATACAAATAAAGTACATTAAATTTTAACACACACATATTTTTGAAATTTATGATTTTGCATATATATTAATTATATATTTTAAAATAACAATAGCATGTCCCAAATTAATTGGTTTTTACTGTTGCAAGTAATTCCAAGCCAAAAGAACAAATGATTTAACTGTCCAGAGATCAATTTTTTAAAATTGAGTGTTGACATTTTCTCAGTAAATAAATATTTCTGAATGATTTTCGAAAAATAATATTTATAAAAAATATCTTATATATTATATATAATATACATTATTTACATTAAATCTTAATTCTTAACTTTTAAATTTAGGCTGCAATAAATACTGCAGCAGGCATTTGAATATTTACAAACTGTAATATTTTCTTTGCATACATGATTTATTCTTTGTCCATTTTTAATTTCTAAATATTTCAAATCAAATTATTTATTTATTTAAATAATGTTTGTCTTGACTTAAAACATCCCGTCAATATTTTTTTTAATTGGTGTTTTAAATCAGATCTCACCGGGATATTTTGAATGAATTAAAAAATATTTACTCGTAAAGCCCGCAAATTACAATTCAATCCATGGACTTTGACACAGCTAATTGAGTTGTTTACTTGATGCTACCCGTTGTGATTGACTTTCGCCATAAAAATTATGTTTTTTAAAATAAAATAATTTAATTTTTTTTAATAAAATTTATACATATGTACGTGCACAATGTGACCCACGTATATTTTTTTTATTTATTTATACACTCACATTAAAGGATGCAAAATCAACTAACATAACCTTACTATTACTTTTTTCAATATTTTAATCATTTTGTTTATTATTACAAATGATGTAATAAGAGATTCCTACAACTAAAAACAGTGTTTATTGCACTCATAGAGCTTCTCATTTTATTTATCTCTTTATTATTGTGTTATAAAACCCTAGCAAATTGAATTTTTTTATTCAAGCAAAAACATATGGTTTGTTCGAAAACACGTTGTTCATTTTTCTTATTCTTCCTTCAAAAATTCATCAAATAACTCTCAAGTAACTTATTTTTTAATATACTTTACAAGAACAATAAAAATATCTACTTTTTACTAACTTTTTTTAAAATTATGTTCCAGAAAAAAAATAATTATCAATGTTTTAAATATTGTCATTTTCATTTTTTCATTTTTTCTCTTTTTTACAAATGAAACATTTAAACATTCATTCATTCTTCCCTGCCTTTAATTCAAGAAATCTCATCGTATGCCAATTTTTCCTTCTATTTTAGATTTTACAATTAGAACCAGCATTTTATCCATTTTTTTTTAAAAAACATTAGTAGTTTCTTTTGCACACTTATAATTTAGCTAAATATGAAAAATATACTAATTTTTTCTCACTTAGATATGGTATGATTTATGGTCAATAATAAATATTTATTTAAGTGAAAGATTTCTTATACCTTATTTATGGTTGTCAAGGGTTTATGGTCGTCAAATGTACCCAAATACATGTATATTTTTATTGCATTTTAGGTGTTCTTATATCATCACTCCTCATAAAATATCCAGCCTTGTAAGATGGTTACATTACACTATAAATAACTTATTCTCATATCTAATCGTCCCTCTGTTCTTACTTTCACTACATACAAAGTTTACACCGTTCTGATATTCCGTCAAGTAATTTTCACTTTTGCATTATTTATTTTGAGGTGATTTCTGACAAATTCCCTGACCGCATCAACAAAAATATTTCGCTCAATTATGCAAATGCCTTGCGAAACTGCAGTTCACGGTATAAATTTTGAGTTTTGCAATCGAAATAATAAAAGCAAGTTGAGTGCGAGACGGTTTGCATTTCTGGGGCGTTCAAGAGGAAGAATAAGCTGTTTTTCCTATTATATTAAAGGGAAAATGGGTATTGTTACCACCGTATTTAAAACTAAAAGCGGCTCTTATTGCAGAAACTTTTAGTAGATTACACGAATTACCCACTTTATATCTGAATTGGTTGCAATTTGTCTGCATATGTTACGCTGCGAAATTACGTTTGCATTTAATTTGAAAGTATTACCGTTGACTTTAATTTTTAACTGTTTAGTACAAACATTCCAGTAGCATATTGACTTTTTAATTACCAGCAATATCTCTCCACAATTTATTGTACATCAAATATATACGCGGATATTAAGTAAAATACCACTGCATGAATTTGTTTATTACCTGGTACTTGAAAAGGAAATGAAATATGATGCTAAAGCTTATTTCATTTTTACTATTTACTTTCGACGTTATTTGTTATTGTAAATATCATCAATTTTTTATTTAAAAAAATAACATTTTTATGCAATGTTTTATGTAATGACATTTCCTTCATACTAAAAAATAGGCATGAACTCGCTAATTGGACAGTCATTAGACTGGAAATATTGATATAACCTTGTAACACCTGCGTTTTTTAAATTTATGTGATTTGTGGTCACAGAAGCGAAATCGTAAATGCATTAAAATAATTAAAAAACTTGACCTTACTTGCACACCAGTATTACTTAAGCCAGTCTTCAGATTAAACAATGTCAGCAACAGTGTTATTATATGTTTTTATACAATAAAATGGACAAAATAATGGCTTGAAGTTGCATAAAGGAATTAGGCTAATTTTCAATATATAAAATATACTGTTAAACAAAGCTAATATAAAAGAAAAAGTATTTTTTTACATTGAAAACGTGTATTAAAATTGAAATCAATTTCTATTTTCGTTTAAACGTTTGATTTCAAATTAATTGGGTGTGATACTTACTGCATAGTTTTAAAAATACATTAAATAATTAAAAAAAAAATTGTAGCAAAATAATTCAAACTTAAATATATCAATAATTCAAATCTCTCAAAGTTCTTTTCTTTTATTTTTTTAATGTGATGTTCCACCGTCTGTTTAATGTTTCGCATAAAGTTCGAACACATATAAAAAACTAAAGAATCAAACAAATTTCTTCTGAAAGTTCACAAAAAAGCATTAGAATAGGTCGTATACAAAATATCGAAAATATTTTATTTGAGAATTAAAATTGATGTAATTCACATATTTCCAATAATTGAATTTAGTGAAGTTTCAAATAATTTTTGTGGGTCAAATTTGAACAACGTATTTATTTATTCGTTATAACATTGATTAAACGCATTATTGTCGATGCTAATGTTTGTTTTTAATTAGGATATAAATTAAAAAGTATATCCGCACAAAAATTTTAGTTTTAGTACTATTGATTAATTTTGTTTTTATTTTTCAAACTGCATATTTTCATGTTTTTTCGTAAATAAAACCCTGTAAGTAAATAACACTCAGCGTTGGATATAGCATTTACAAAATTATCCAGCTTTAACCATAATTTAAATAAATAAGTGAAAGAAATAAATATTATTAATTAACTCCAACCAACTTCAAACAATACAACAAAACGACTATTTGTTTTGGAAGACAAATTTTGAATGGTATATTTGCAATTTAAATAATTCCAATTAATTGAAAATAAACGACTTTAATTAAAAAGCCCCTTGTAGCTAGCTAATTTATTCAATTTTTAATTGTAGACGAACAAAAAATTAAAATATCAAAATATGACATTAATTACCTCAAAAACTGTAAATCGTTTAATAGTCTTTTATTATTTAAAATTTATTTTGTATTAAAACAATTCCAATATACAAGTAAATTTAAAAAATTAATTAATCGTTAACAAAAGAAATGGATTAAACATCCCCAAGCCTCAGGCCAAATATTAAATAAAGATTCAATTAAATTTATTTATTAACATTATTAACTTTACACGCCCTGCAACTTTTTTTATATTCGTTTTGGGTGCAGTTTTTAACACTGAAAACGGGGTGCTTCGCGTTTATCTAGTCCTTGGAGCTCGCACAAATTTCAACTTCTTATCTTAAGGCTCTTTCAAGCTCACACATTAGCGAATAGAGAGTAGATATCATTTTTCAACAAAAGAAGGGAACTTGTTTTAAAACGAGGTTTTTAAACCGTATATATACCGATGAGTAGGAGTCTTAAGAACAAAATTGTTTTGCAGTAATGAGGCAGTTTTTCATGGTGATTCTGAACGGAATATTTTTCACCTTTAACCATTACCAAAAAAATATATATTTAATCAGCCAACAGTAATTACTTTTTAATGAAGGAAAAATGAATTTAATGATTCAATGAGTTTATAAAATGTTTAATGCGAGTGTTCCGCCGTCTAACATATTAATTTAAAAAAACTAATATTCACCAAAAATATATGAATTTATTTCCTTTCTCGTTTGAATATGAAAAATCTAAATTAGATTTTATTGTTTATTTCTATTTCCAGTGTTATAAAATTTGAATATAGATTTGCCACACAATTTGCATCAAAGCAGCGTTTAAAGGGCCCTTCAGGGCACAAATGATATATTCCAGCTACCGGTTTTATATTATTTTTTTGCCATAGAGAAATAAAGGAATTGCAAGAAAGCAAACAGAAACAAAGTGATATTTTGCCTTCATAAATTCACAGTTTCATAAATTCACAATTTTATGGATTCACAGTTTTATAAACTGGTTGTTTAATAATTTCATTTCGACGTAAATTTCCAGTTTTATAAATCCGTATTTTTGTTGAATTGCAGATCTAAAGACTGCTCTCAATAATAAGAATAATGTAATAATTATAATTTTTATAATACAAACTGCTTTTTTTATTTAAAAATTTTAATTAGCAACTTTGTCGATTTCACATATAACTAACGTAAAATTTAGTGATGAAGGAAAAACAGTAGTGTTTTTTTCTCTCCAGTAATATCATATTCAAGGTTTTAGTGCATATAAAAAAACAATTATTTTTATGCCTCAGTCGTATATAACTATTAAATATAATAATAAAACACTAAATTGTATGTTACAATATGAAACGCAACCAGTATAGTTAATTGTCATGTTATTAATAAACAATACCAATTAAGTAGAGTGACGATTTTGCACACCTTCCCATATACCACTGATTCATTAACAAATTCCATATTGGAATGACATAATTAATATTTAATCAACATTAATATCGTTGCATACGTACGAATTAGCAAGCGCTATTAAATACGCCATTAATCATGAAAATTGCATTGAGAGGCTAACTGTACTTGACTCATGAACAGATTTATATCTAATAATATTTAATGACCCTTAATTAAGATTTTAACGTTGGATAGAAAATTTATAAAAGTTAGATTTGCTAATTTAATAAATATAATTAATATATATTATCTGAAAAAATACATAGTACCAAAACTTGCAGATTAGATACTTTTATAAGCTCATTACAAGTTGATCATGATTGTCAAGATAACTATTACAGAAATTGGTATTAAAATAGTGATATATTGTAATAACGGGCAAAAAATATATATCCGTTTATTTACATTAATAAAGACCGCCTTTTATTGTATTAATTTGAATGTGAACTTTACACTGGTATTTTATTGTTTTGACATTTGTATAAAGAGTAATAAGCTGAATAGCAGAACTACTTCTATAAGATAAAAAAATGGACTGAAATTTCATTAAGAAATCATGCTGCTATTCAACATTTTAAGATATCCCTCAGGTTATTATTTAATAATAATGATTCAACTAATTGAAACACATTAAGAACAAGAAAATGGAACTGTAAATACTATTATTATTTTGACAATTGGAAATAATAATAATTTGCTACTTAGTTGCTTCTAAATGATAAAAAATTAAAATTTTTACAAGGAAGATATTGGTATAGAAACCTATATTACCCACTTGCATATGGCCAATGTCAGACAATAGTAGCAACAATAAAAACATTTTTAACTAATAATCTTATTTACATTTTAATTGTATATTTGTTTTATATATATTTATAATAAATTATAAATTTAAAAATATTATTTTTTTGCAGATATTATACAATCTGTATGATTAAAAATAGTTGATCGCGCTGCTTAATTGAATAATTATGCATTTGTTTAAAATGCTATTACTTAATTGTTCACTATGTGAATATATATTGACTTTTTAAGTTTTTAGTATACGAAATAAAATAATGCACAATATGTTTTTAATTTAATTAATAAAGTATTTTAATGCAGTGTGTTTATAGTTTAATGATGAAATTGTTCACCTGTCCAGATTTTATTTTGTTGAAATTAATAAGGTATGGTTATTTTAATAAAATTCCAAAACTATTTCAGATACAATGACTAATGCAAATTTTAATAATAAAATATTTCAAATGATATTAGTAGTTAATAAAACAGTAAATACAGGTGCCTGGTTACGTAATGCAAAAATACTTTAGTGCTATTACACGCTGTTGTACTAGGTAGGTGTAGAAAATACGGTCACCTTGACTAGCAATTACAAAAACAAAAAAAATCTGTCATTGTTGACGGAATATAGATTTTACGTTGCTAATCGACAATTGAAAAAAGAAAACGGTTTCGACGGTTCTTGTGTAATGGTAGATGCAGCGTATAGTAAATGGTTTAATAATACAATGAAAGTAATTGATTGAATGAGTGTGTGCCAACTTGCAAGTGATTTCACTTTTGTTTGAATGTGATTTGGCAAAAAAAAATATATGCATTACTTTAATTTTCTTTAACATTATCAAGACATATCTTGAACTAATCAAAAGTTAAATATTAGAAATGTAAAACCATATACGTAAATATCCATTTACGATATCCCGGGGTAAGAATAATTATTACCGTATTTATCATAGTGGTAGACAAAAAGGATTGGAACTTTTATTGTCTTCGGCAAACACCAATATGCCGTAAGCGTCTCCATGTACTATGTTGGCACTTAATGAGGTTGATTGTTTGCAGAATGGTCGTACAACATACGTATTATACGTAATGAATATAACAACCATGCACTTGTATTTGAGAGCAATATGTGTTATTTTTCATGTGAACGAGTTCAAACACGATTGTTTCAACAAAGGCATTTTTTATTTTGTAAATCGTGAAATTTGCCAGAATGTTCTAAAAATTAAATTGCGTATCGTCCATATTTAACAGCCGGTTAAATTCGATTTATTGTACGAAATATTTTTCACAAAAAAAATCAATGACAACAGAATTTATGTGAGTTGTATAATAAATTAAAACACAGTTCGAATTTTATTATAAAATTAAATACAAAATTAAATAAAAATGTGTGCATAATTTTCACATACAAGATGTGATTAAAATGGAACAGAAAAAGTTACTTGTAACACGTTCAATAATGAAGAAAACCTAAATATTTTTTTTTCTCAAATTTATATTTAAAAATATATAAATTTAATAAATTGTGAAAAGATTATGAAAAGCTTAATAGTTAAAAATGGTTCCACGGCGTAGAAAACAGGGTGAAAAAAATAACCCTGAATCTACGTCACTGTATCATTGTGGATAGAGTTTACTTCATTGAATTGAAGGCATAAATTTTAGGATAATGCATATCAAATTTAAACACGATTGGACCAAAGGTTACTGAAATATGAGAAAGAAACAATTTTTAACATTTAAATTTGAAAGGCTAAATTTTATACAGGAGAAATTTTAGAAAAATTTCTATTTAGGTTTTCTTCACTAATAAACGTATTGTAATTGTTCTTGAATTTTAACCAGATATTTTAGAAACATCTTGTATATCTGTTTATAAAATTATAAAATTTGTCTCACTTTTAAAGTAATATGTTATATAAAATATATTTTATATTTTCCTTAAATGTACATTTTGATTAAATTTTTTTAAGCCGATAATCAATCAATAATTATTTTAATAAATTTTGTAATTAATTTTAATGAAAATCTTATTATTATGTAATTTTATACAGATTCGTAGAACACTTTACTACTTTAGAGTTTTCGTGTATTTAGGTTGTTTACTGACGAAATTTGGAAAAATCTAAAAAGTTCCTTTAAACAGGAAAAACTAATTTATTAGATATTAAATTTAATCATAATTTAAAGTAAAAATACATATATTATTAAAATCATTTTATTAGTTTGTGAATCAAAGTGTAACAATAATAAAACATTTATATAAAATAAAACATACAGTGCAATTAAAGAAACAAAATATATTTATTAAAAATATAAATTTAATAATTTGCAAGTACATAAATATAAAACAATTGAAATATTGATTCTGCCTCATACATTAAAAATATCAAGATAATTTTATCAATGCGTGTAAATTTTTTATTTAAAATATAAATTTAATTAAAATGTAACCAATAAAATAAAACGAAAATATCAATTCCCTCATTAGTTTAAAATAAAATATTAAAAATAAATATTATTTTTAAATCAATTGTTAAACAAGAACAAAGTAATATTAAACTCTGTCTATAACAAATGTAATATTAAAATTAATGAGGTGTAGGTTTTTAACAATATAAACATGGAACTTCTATTGTTATAAAAACTAGCATTACAAAGTTGTGAATTCATATTTATAACAATAATAAAAACTAATAATATCCGATTACATTCGTATGTACAATCGCATTATTGATTCTGTCATTTGTAATTACATATTTGTTACTGAAAGTATACTTTATGAATTTATAACTACAGCAAATACACACATTTTATTACGATTATTTAAAATAGAATATCACACAAATATTGTATAATAACGTATGAACTGTTAAAATTACTTCGGACACGTAGCGTTCAAAAAAGCACCAAGTCGAAATTCATTAATAACTGATTTTAATGTAAACGAAATTATATACGTGCCGAAAACATATTTCACCCTTCCTTCTTATTAGTGTCCGCATTCGTTAAGAAATTGTGCTCGAGAAAATTTATGCTTGCGAGGGTTAAGTTAATTAACAGAGAACTTTTGTTCGAAGAGTGCTATTGACAAGGGACCAGGAAGTAACAATAATAAACTTCAATTGTCTACCTATGAACCTAGACACGAGCTCATTCATTGTACACATCCCTATTTGTGTGTGAACTTTCTTTTATGAAATGTATCCTGTTTCAAATTTAATTAAAAGCATTAACTTTATAATTAATATTAATTTTGAATATCATATTGTAGTGAAAAACCCAAACGTTTGTGTGATTAAAGGAGCTCTCAAATGTAACAGCAGATTCGTACAAGAAAATATAAAAAACATTAACCCAGCACAGTATCAAATGTGTTTTTTCCATTAAGTTAAATCAAAACCGTACTGTAATCTCGTAAATGCCTATTCAACAAACATACACAATGGAAATTATGTTTGGTAAGTGATATTGAAGTGAAATTTTTTATTCACATAAATATACTTAAGTAATTATCATCATTTTTTCGGTTAATGTATTGAAATTTGTAAGAATTGATTTAACCTTAGTTTTAAGCTGAAAATTGTGCAATTGATCATTACAAACACCATACTCATGATTTCCAATGTATTACGTCAATTTGATTTCAAATCGATTTCCAAATTATTTCAATTTTGACCTTAAACTTGAACAGTCGATGGTACTGTGTTTGTTTAATTAATTCTTTGTTGTAAGCAAATTCAAGTTCCGTGTCAATCCTTGACGTGCATTAACCTTTTGGCAAATTAAATTGTATGAAACAATTAAGTGTCTGTTCATTATCCAGTGATTAATGTTTATCGTATTAAATTAAGATGTTAATCTTATTGATTATTTTAAAAGCTGAAGATTCGTCGAGATTTTAAAAGATAAAAACTATGCTAATGAGACAATACAATACGAAATTAACAATTTTTTCCACACGATTTTGACTAAACAAAAACTGTTTGTTTTAGATATATATTCTTGTTATCCCATAGTGTTGGTAATAGTCACATGTTGCTCACAAATTAAACACATAATGACAAATAAATTGATTGTCGTATCATACAGTTGGCACACAGTTAATTATTATGGCAAATAAATAAAGTGAAACTTTATACCGGAACTGAATCTCAATTATTATAAATAACGATGGAATAATTTATTATGTATAGGCAACAATTACTTGATTCATTGACACAATTCAGAATACAAGCGGGTATTTACAAAAAACAAAATAGTAATGGTCCCTAACGGGATTATATTTCTCATCAATTATTGGAAAATATTTACTTATTTGCCAAATAATTTGTTTATATTTTAATATATACATTAAAATAAAATAGGTTGAAATGTAATTTTTATAACAAATATTAATTCACATTGTCATTTAACGTACGTACATACACAGATTTTGATTCCGCTTTGTTTTGTGTAAAACCAGAGAAAAATAAACGAGTACATTTCATTAATATGGAAATTGTTACAGTAAATAAAACATACATTTTCCTTGCAATCTTCTCCTGTTTCTGTTTATTCGCGTATGTTAAAATGTTTGAAATAAAGACTCGTCGGAGAATGTCATAAATTTAAAACATTTTTTTTATAATTCGAGAAGCTTTAAAATTTTGTCAATATTAACTAAATAAATATGACTCCAGTTGATTTAATCAAATTTGTTGTTGTCATTATAAAAGTTTACAAGCGACATTTTTACATCGTCTTCGTTGCTTTTGCTTGGAAGACATATAAGAACATTTCTTGCATATGCACAAACAGACGAGTATGATTATATTGTGTAAGTAAAACAGGTTTGCATTTTCTAAATTTGTCTCTTTTAATTACATCAAATTAACATATTTTAAAAATATTTTATGTACTAATTTCTCTGATTCAATTGCAAAATATTATAATACAATACATATTTTCAATGTCAAGTAAAATTGCATGTAGATTTGAAGGTTGTTTTAAATTCACAGTCAACATGTTTATCTTTACCTTCCTTGTTCTCTCTAATTAATATATGGATTGTTTTATTTAAATATATTCAGGAATTAATTAGTTTGTTGAATCGTAAGGTGCAAACTTTATTCTGAAAATATTAATAAATTATAAATCCTTTGAAAAAAAAAACTTTTTTTCTGTACAAGTTCTTAATTCTTTCATGTGACAGTTCATGAAAGTCTTAATTCGAAAAACTTTTGACCCACAATTAAGCCATAAATGGTTTATATTGTCACAGTGTTAGAAACTTCGTAAATGAACGAAATTGGTTAAGAAACTTTTGTTCTGGAATCGTGAACACTGTTATATTTTGACAATTCAATTGTGATCTACAAAGTATAAATAGATCATTGACGGCAGAAAAAATAAACAAATCTCCTAATATTATTGTTTGCCACATGATTTAATTTAATTTTTACATCTAAATATACACTCCAACAATAATTTGTTTTTATTTTAAAAAATCTTTTAATTGGATATAATTTTAATTTCGATTAACCTTATTCATAAGAGAAACAACAATCACAAAGGTAATTTTCTCACACATTTACATAATTCTCCAATATTTTTAATTCAATGGCAATTTAAGTATTCGAAAACATTAAACATTTAAACAGGTTGTGTGTGTATACGTTTATTTATAAGTGCGGCTCAACTAAATATTATGCAGAACTAAAATTAATGTCTTGAATTTTAAGCGAATGTTAATGAATTTTTAAATATTGTTACGTAAAATTTAAAGTTGGCCTAGGTTAAGGTAAAAATAACGTGGAACATTTGGAATGCAGTATTTACTTAATGTGTATATATTCTTTAGATTAAAACCAGTGTGAAATGCCAACGTGGAGTCCGTTTCCTTTTTAGAAAAGCAATTATTTTACAGACGTTAAAATAACGTTCAGCAAAACATTTTACACGAACATGACAAAATCATAAAACTGATTCATTTCGTTTTATCTATCCGTTAATTCGCTATCACAATGCAAGAAGTCTATCTATACAATAAACTGGATCTTGGCCATAAATCTTCTAGACAAACAAAATAAGACAGCGACAACACAAAACTTGACAATGAGGAAATTGCTCAATTCTCTCTTGATTAAATCTTTAACATTATATCGGGGTTTGCATTTAACACGGGTGATTCCACTACAATAATAATGCATTATTTGCTGAATAATAATAATAATAATAATAATAATAATAATAATAATAATAATAATAATAATAACAGAACCGTTTTCGTCCATCCGGAGACGGTGAAATGTCACTTTTTCGACCTTGGCCTTTTAATGAAATTCACAAGTGATATATTAAAAATAATATATTCAATTTCGACCGTATTTTAAAATAATAATAATGTAATACAACTTCAATTTCGAAGGATAGTATTTCCTAAAATAATATGGTTGTCCCGCTTTCACATAAAATATTGTTAACACGACAGTTGCGAAATGTCTTTTCCAATCTCGAAATTACCTTTTTATTTTGCGGCCCAAGTTATTAAACAATTTATTCACGTTGTTAATTGCAGATAGATTTATACACAGAGTGGTCCATTTAACATGGAAACACCTGTGTAACTTTTTTATTTATAACACCATTTTTATGAATTATGGCTCAGAAAATGGACAGTTATTATATTATATATTAGTTTGTTACAGAAAAATTGACCAGTGCTTTTTTACGAAAGAAAATACGTTCCCCATTAAATTTAGCCTTTTATACCAAATTTCATAAAAAATATAACGCACGTTAACGTCTGCAATTTAAAGTCACATTTTTCTGACGAAATTATGTCCTCTATTCAACCAATTTATCTAAATCATGAAATAAAATGTGAAAATATTTGAGAACATGAAGAATTATTCATTATAATCACTTTAATGTCTATTAAAATATATTTATACGTTTAATTAAGTGGTGTCATTATTGAATGTAGTGTAACAGATAAAATTGAACTTGTGCAGATTGTTGACATTAAAGTGATTGTGAGAACTAATACGTTCAGTTTCTGTCTGAGATATTTTTCACATATTAGAAGAACGTAAATTTTAATTTTACCACAATTATACCAATCTACAATAATTTGAATTTTAATGATAATTTTTTAAAATAAATGCTCTAATCAAGTTTCTTATTTTATGACTACAAAAATATCATTATGATGCGAGAAAAATTTTTCATGAAATGTACGTAGCTTCTTATTTTGACCATAAAATTGAATTATACATAAAAATCAGGAAATATGTCCATATCAAATGGGTCACCTTATATACAATTATATAGTTTAGAATAAAATATATTAGAAAAAATAATCAAAATTAAAAATGTAGTTAATTAAATGTTGATTTTTATCCCTAAATTTGCTATTATTAAACGATAAAATCCAACATGATATTTAAATCAATAAAATCAATATATTTTTTAATTACCATAAACTATTAGTTGTTAATTATTTATTATGTATTCGCATATCGCAAGAATAATTTATGATTTCATTTTTCAATTTTGTAAATAAATTTAATCACGAATGATTTTTAATATTATTAGTTCTTGTGGGAAAGATTTTTTAATTGGAAGGTAAAAACGTTAAAATATTTAAAACAATAAAATCGATAAATAATAAAATTTAGTGATATTATGAGAAAATAATTTCTTATGCGTGTCAAGTTCAAACTGCATCAGTTTTGCAAGAGCTCAACCTCACACCTTCACGGCCAAGTTTTATTATAACGATTCAATATTATTATATTCTGTTATTGTTATATAAGTGTGAATATTATTTAAAAAATATATAATATAACATTTTCTTTGATTATTATTATTATTATTCGTAAATAATATTATTTTTTGAAAAATTAAATTCAGTAAAATAAAAATTAAATGGATGTTACGTGTGGAATAACCCGTGTTAAGTAAATTATTCAAATGAACATAAACACTCCTATCGAGCAGCATGTCGGGGGCAACAAAAAGAAACTGTTGCTTACCTTCAAACAGCAAAAACAATCTAAACAACGCTGCAACAATTCGAAATTCTACCGTCCGTCCATTAAACTACTACACACAGATAAAGCGATGAAAATAACTAGTAAACCATAGGGACCAAGTCAATGAGCCGGGAGTTAAACCAAAGGCTCCGCGATTTAGTCGGCGTTTGGTGTACGAAAAGCGCGCGCCTGCGAGTTGAGGGTTCCACTGAAAAGCCTCTGAAACTGCAAAAGTGGAGCCTCGACACAGACTGAAACGCGAGCTAAGCTTCGTTTTGATAATAAGAACGTTTTCGCGCTCTCGTACACTGTCGACCGCGACTCGGTCGTTGTCGAGCCCAGTGGTCATTTGTGTAAGGATATCTTCGGAAGGATTAGCGTGCCGTGATACCAGCCAATTACATATGTTCTGGATGGTCATAATTATTATTGAAATCAACTGTGTCAAATTTAAATACCGGTCCCTATGGACTAATCGCTCTCTCCATATTGTGATTAATCATTCTCGCATGTTTTTTACTCACACATATAGAAATTTATGTTTTTATAAACATTCAATTTTGTTCTTTTTTAGATCGGACATTTTTTATAGGCGTATGAAATTGACAGCCCTTTTATCTACCTATCCTATACCATATCGTCATTTTAAAATAAAAAATTTAATTTAATTTTTTACTAATTTTGGCATTTTCATGTAACGTTTATTTTTCATTTCATTTTACATATTCTTGCTCAATTAAATTTTTTTATTATGCTCTTAATTTTAGCTTTTGAAATTTTCTACGTTTGTAAAATTTCCTTTTCTTATTATTATTATTATTTTTTTTTTGTAATTTTCGTATTTTATGACATAACCACTCAACTATTTTTAGTCTCTTATGTGGTTGTTATATTTTCATGTTTATCAAATTTGAAAATTTTTTGTATATTTCAAATTTTATAACAATATTTGAAGTCTTTTAGATGTTTGTTAATTTTCCATATTTCATTATTATAAATATTTATCAAATTTTAAATTTCAAATAATCTTTTGATATTTTTTATATTTTTCGAATTTTATAATAAATATTATTATAATTTTATAATAAATATTATTATAATTTTATAATAAATATTTTTCGAATTTTTAAATAAATTGTTATTAAATTATTTTTTTATGACACAACTTTGTCGATTTTGAATCTTTTTTTTTAATTTTATGTCAATTTTCACTTCACCATTTGATAGGTTTACCAAATTTAACATTATTAATATAATATTCTAAAACAATATTTGTAACAAGAACATGTCTAATTCAATTTCAAAATTCAGTTAATGATTTAAAACTCTCCATAAATAAAAATAAAAATTTTAACATTAAATTCAATGTAATAATTAAATCGCATTTGTAATATATTATTACACACATCTTCCTCGTAAAAAAAATTATAAATAATAGTTACATTTAAATTTATTTTACTCAACATAGAATGCAATACATATTTATTAAATATTTATTCTCATCTTTTAAATCTAAATATTTAATTTCATATTTCAAGGAGGCAAGTTTTTTAACATTTTGTGCGAATGCAGTTAGAAATGGGAATTGAATAAGATACTTTTATTAAAATATGTCTTTATTAAAAACTTATAAAAGTGTGATATATTACAAATACTTTTGTTATTAACTTGAGACATAAAAACTGTAGTATCAAGGAGTAAAGAAATTAAATCTGGCAAAGTAAGTCTACGTCAATAAGTATATAATAATTAATTTTTAATCAAAATGGTAGTCATTAAAAATTATCCTGGTACATTACACACCCAGATTGATTTTTTTCTAATATCGCAAAATATAAACACTCTATGAAACATATATAATAAATTAATCATTCTCTGCTGAAATAAATTAGTGTTAATTTTGTACCACTTCTACCTCTCCTAAGTGAACTAAGTAATTTTCAGATCTTAACTAGGCACTCTTATTTTTTATCGCAGATTTGAGTTTTACGGTTAAAAATACGTAGGATTTGTCTGAAACCCTTTTTCTATTTGTGGTAGAGCTGTATTTGACAAAATTTATTTATTTTCTTCAATTTCTCCTACTGAGAATATACACATACGATTCTGCAACATGTAATAAAAAAATACTACTCTTTCATTATAAATAACCAATATCGAGTTGAGGAGCAGAAGTAGTAATTTAAACACTAGTATATTTCACCCACAAAATTGTTAAATTTTAATTATGGGTAATTTACATACTTACTACTCAATAAACTTAAAAATTTCCAAATTAAAAAAATCACCCTGTATATTATAAAAAAGAGATATACAGTGACCACATACATATAAGGATTTAACTAACCTCCAATTACTTACCAATCGATGTAAGTATATATTTTTAATTACATTCCTTTTAATTTTTATATTGTTATAATAATAATTTAATATTATAATTTTAGTTTATTACCTAGTATGACAAATACAAATAAGAATATAAAAAAATAATTATAAGAGATTACGAGTTAATAAATACTTAATACTTACATAATTTACAAAAATAATTATAAATATTAGCATATTATTTAAATATATTGCATGATGGATATAAATTTTTCAGTGAACTTTTTATTCTAAAAAAGAAATTGACACAAATTTAAAAGGTATTTTTAAAAACTTTGATAAAAATTAACTAAAAAGTTATACTAATTAATTTACTTCAGCTTTAGCAAATGCAGTTTCCATAATCGGTGATTACTTTATGCATCGCTTCCTGATGCAAAATAGTAACTGTAGCACTTTACAGAAAGTTAAAAAAGTAAAACCAGCATTTTTAAAACTGAAATATTAATATCTAGTGACAATTTATAGTGATCTTAATTAAATTCATGTTAATTCACGTACTTCTTTGATTTAAAATGTGAATATTTGAACATTATCGATTTCTTTTTTAAATTTTTACGTTAAAATTTTAATAACATTTCCTCTTCAAGATTTATAATATTTTTCGTTCCCGCTATCTGATACACGAAAGTTTCTGCAGAAGAATTTTCACATTCATAAATTTCGCCAACAAAAGAGTCGGAGATATTTTCACGCGACATTACCCCTGCAATTAAAAAAAACCCCGGTGTGGAATTTTCGGGATATCCAATTCAGATAACACCGTAATAGTAATTATCTTGAGCAATTCAAATATTTATTTTAAACTTAATGTGTCATGGCTCTTACTCGGCAAGGTTAATAAGCGTTACTTAGTATTCATTAAATTTGAAGTAATTGCATTTATATGTGATATATGAAACGTATATTGTTAATAATTACACGAGCATAAAAGTGTGTATACATATTAATAAATCATAATAATAATAATTGACACAACCGAATATACAATATAATAATAATAACATTATATAATGGATTAGATAAAAGTGAGAGATTAATTATTAACATCGAATTATCCCGTAGCCTACGGGAATAAACTCAGTTAAAACCGAACCTGTCACCATGACAATTTACAGATCTAAGGGTCCGACGTTGAAAGTTCTAGGTCTCAACACGCGTCGATAGCTCCCTGAGGAATCGTTCCCACATCCAACATTGTAAATATAATAAAACATGTGTAACGGATGATAATGGATGATCTATTGCCCAAAAATACAATAAAGTCCAGAGGATAATAAAAACTAACAGGACGTTGCGGAAGAGACAGCCAGAAAATGATGGTGATATGATGGCAAAAAAGGAGAAAAGTATTGGAGAAGTTTTCTGATAGGATCATCATAAACTAGATTAAAATCCAAGGGCCGTTCCCATTAAACTTGAATTGTTATTTGTAATTGTCCTGTATGTAATCAAGAAAATTTATTACGGTTATTATTATATAAAGAAGTGTAAATTAAAATATGTAGGTATTTATATTTGTTATATGGTCAAAAAAATATTAGTGCTTACAACAATTTACTTACTTCCTTAAATTCGAGACATGGAGCATAACTTGTAACTTTTGAATTATTCAGATACATCAGGCTCTTAAAATTTATGCGAAATCTCTATAATGTTTTATACCAATTTATTTACAATTTTAAAATTTGAACATGCTTTTAATACTCTACTATAGATGTTTCCTGTCCATTATTACTGATAGAATGTCAAAAGTAAAAAAGGTCATGACATATTTTTATAAATTTAAATTCTGAATATTTCTATTTTTTATTTTTGTTTATTTTTTAATATAGTCAAAGCAAATTGGTTAACAATGGCGTCCAGGGTTAAAATTATTTGTAATTTTTACTTGAATATCTTGATAATTCGAACTAAATATTTGGCACAACCTTCGATAAATCAAATTTCTCCTGTTTCAGGTAAACTCCTCAAGGTTTTTGAGATTGATTGATTTGATTAGAATAATGCTGAAAACCCCCACAATTTACTTTATGATGTTGTACATGATTACAACATATTAAATTCTAAAGGGAAGTACATGTTACTAAGGATTTTTCCAATTAAATGTCATAAAGACCACCCCTACTGGTAATGCTTATATATCGCTACTAGGCTTCATGTAAGAAAACCTATATATGAAAATGTTGACTAAGCTATTCTGTAATTGTTTAGTCGCTGTTTTTTTTGAAAATGAAAATAAATAAATAAATACATTTGTAAAACACGAATAACTCATTTTTTGCATTAAAATAAAAACTTTACATACTAATACATAATAATAATTATTATTATAATATTAATTGTATTATGTATTACATATTTTATAGGTTTCAAAATGTTATTTTTGATAAGTAGTGTACTTTAGTAGTATCTTTTGTAACATCTAGCTTAAATCATACTTACATGATAAATACACATTTATAAATTTCTATGGTTCGAGTTATAGTTTATAGTTAAATTAAGTGTATACAAAATATACATTAATTGTTAACGCTAATGATGACGGCCCAAAATATTAATAATGAACTGCTGCTGGACAAATAAATTAACTGACCTAATTACCAACTATGAAAAGTATTCTTATCAGAAATCACATTGTTAAAGCACTCTGAATTTTGGTTGATTCGTTAAAAACTGAAGATAGATAGAAGGAATTTACAATATAAATTAAAATGAATTTAAAACTGGAATCTCTCAAAGAATATATATTTAGTTCGCCACTTAATCTAATTCTAAAATGCCGACTTCTATCTCGCACAATGGTAAAAGCCTCCTCTAATTTATATAGGAGATCATTTACCTGGCTGTACGAACACACACATTCAAAAATTTGATGCATATATCAAAGACTTGAAGCGGAATACAGCAGTATTCAAACACTTTGTCTTCGCATGTTAATTGTATTTCTGGTATATCATTATATTTTGAAGATGGCCACCTCGCGAAGCTCTTACTTTTTTCTGCAATACCTTCCATCGTGTAGTTGTTTTAATTTACATATTCTTTTCCAGACAACAAGTCTCTGTTACACGTTTATATTGTTTATGAAAAGCATTATTTTATTTTTTTAAATATTGGACACTTTAATATGTGCCTTGCTAGTTGATTCATCACATGTTATATTTCTTCGTTGATTTTGCTTTATTTCAATGTGTCACGTTTACAGTGGAATTTAAATTTTGGATTTTATGGTATTCGTTAAATTTGGTTTTATTTTGTTTATTGCTTTTAATACTGTTTTAGTATTTAATATTTGTGTTCGAATAGACATTAAAATACTTATTAATTACATCTTATAGATTTACATAAATATGTGTCCATGTTCGATAATTTTCTTACATATAATCTGATTCAGTTCGTCTTAATATATATAAAATGTTTGATATTTGTAGACATTTTATATTATTTCAATTAAAGATTATTTTATTATTGTATAACAATTTGACCGGTTATTAATTAATTTAATTATTATTTAATATTACCATTTCTTAAAAGGAAATGTTTAATACTGAAATGTAAGATTTTAAATTACCAGATAATTTTGTTTCCAAACGAATTGCAATTGCTATCTGTTTTAGACAATCTCAATTTTAACATATTGTCCACAATTTTATTTCATATTCTAAACCAGTGTTTTTCAACATGCATATTTCAAATTCAGTGGATCGCAGTTAATTTAAAATTTAATTAGCGTGATTTCCTTAAAATAACTTTTAAAATAAAGCAATATGCACTCCAGTTCAAAATGTTTATAGGAAAAAACATTTATAAGTTGGGTTAGAACTTATTTAACAGAAATTAACAAATTAGTTGATTCCATTAATTATTCAAGTATAGTAGATAAGAAACAGTAGAGTATAGGGATCACGCCATGAAAAATTGTTGAAAAACACTGCTCTAATCCATATAAAATTACGATAATAAGATGAGATAATTTGATAAGTTTTATCTTACTGATTCATAGAAGTAAAGGTTAAAGCTTTTGTGGCCTATTCTATGAATATGTGCATTTTTTCGTATTTATAGGTCGACGTTTTTATAGATTTTATAGATTTTATAGATTTTATAGATTTTATAGATTTTATAGATTTTATAGATTTTATAGATTTTATAGATTTTATAGATTTTATAGATTTTATAGATTTTATAGATTTTATAGATTTTATAGATTTTATAGATTTTATAGATTTTATAGATTTTATAGATTTTATAGATTTTATAGATTTTATAGATTTTATAGATTTTATAGATTTTATAGATTTTATAGATTTTATAGATTTTATAGATTTTATAGATTTATAGATTTTATAGATTTTATAGATTTTATAGATTTTATAGATTTTATAGATTTTATAGATTTTATAGATTTTATAGATTTTATAGATTTTATAGATTTTATAGATTTTATAGATTTTATAGATTTTATAGATTTTATAGATTTTATAGATTTTATAGATTTTATAGATTTTATAGATTTTATAGATTTTATAGATTTTATAGATTTTATAGATTTTATAGATTTTATAGATTTTATAGATTTTATAGATTTTATAGATTTTATAGATTTTATAGATTTTATAGATTTTATAGATTTTATAGATTTTATAGATTTTATAGATTTTATAGATTTTATAGATTTTATAGATTTTATAGATTTTATAGATTTTATAGATTTTATAGATTTTATAGATTTTATAGATTTTATAGATTTTATAGATTTTATAGATTTTATAGATTTTATAGATTTTATAGATTTTATAGATTTTATAGATTTTATAGATTTTATAGATTTTATAGATTTTATAGATTTTATAGATTTTATAGATTTTATAGATTTTATAGATTTTATAGATTTTATAGATTTTATAGATTTTATAGATTTTATAGATTTTATAGATTTTATAGATTTTATAGATTTTATAGATTTTATAGATTTTATAGATTTTATAGATTTTATAGATTTTATAGATTTTGTAGATTTTATAGATTTTATAGATTTTACAGATTTTATAGATTTTATAGATAAAAAAATGTGGCAATATGATATCAAAAGAGGTATTTTATGTAGCGGAATTGTTAATTTAAATAGAAATACACAAAATTTGCTGCAGTTTATCAAAGACAATTAACGAATCCTTGAAGTTTTTAAAAAACCCATTATTTTTAGAATAATCTTCTTCAGATAAACTAAAGTGAAATTAGGAATCATAAAAGATTACTAAAATGAGACTTATTAGAAAAATGGTGCCACTGGGTAATGCATTTATAATTAGTCAAACGACTTACAATTATGTCTAACCGAGATAAAACAGCGATGCAAAATAATCTTGTCAAGGCAACAGATTAAATGTTAACCAGATACGAGTATGCCATATTAAAAGAAGTTTCAATTTTAGATTACTATTTCAGCAAAATAATTAATAATGGAGTGTTTGAATATACGTTTAATAATGTTTATTTCGAGAAGTTAATATTAATATTAAGAACTCATTTAGAATTAATTAAAAACATTTATTTAAAAGTGAAAATTTAGTTGAATGTTCCACAAATTATCCCACATCATAATTAATTATGATATTGAACAGATAGAGCTCCAAGTTATTTCATAAGGTAATTTTCAACTTGTCATCTTTCTTAATTGGTTTAAGGTGCAGACGACAAAAATGATTAAATATAATCACAATAACAGAATTATCCCAGTTTTTAATTTAAAAACATTGAAACAGACATTAGTTTAATCAATTTACTAGACATTTTGTTATGCGTGATAATAATTTCTTGTTTCCCCAATATTACAGTTCAAAGTTTATTACCGTTCTCGTTACTTTCATCTTGTGGATATTTTATTACACTATTTATACTTGTAAAAGATTTTTAAATTAATAAATACTCTTTTGACATAAAATTAATCACAAAGCGCTCATGGAATATCTTCTGCATAACAAATTTTAGTACATGGATAATACTGTTATTGTTTAGGTCATTTTCCAACATACAAACTATCCATTTTCGACCCAAATACGTCAAATTAAAATCCCCAACAGGTACAAGCCGGTTTATTAAAATTACTGTCGCCAAATACACAGTGTAAAGTGCATAATATAAAGTGATATCTTTCGGTTTACGGCACACGTAAAATTAACAGCACGTCTTTAATTAAAACTATAAACAACAGTGTTCAAATGGACTGTCATCTGCTCGCCTTTATATCACTGAATCCAAGGGACTAGAATAATGACCACAAAGGAACGCATGTAATTTGCGTCTTAATAAGTGTAGTTCATCCAAAATGTGCCGCTTATTAAGGGAGCTAACAAGCAATTGTGATGAAATTTATCTATGATAAATTTTTTTAATAATTTATTTATTTATCTTAAGGACATTCCAAACGGTACGACATTTTCTATAATAAACTACTGTGCTAAATTTTTTCTTATCTTATAATAATAATAATTATAATAATAATAATAATAATAATAATAATAATAATTATTATTATTATTATTATTATTATTATTATTATCAAAGTAACAAAACACAATATTAATTTTATTTTATTTTTCTTACAAACATTTCGTAAATTTTGATTCATTTGACCGTCAGTGTCTATCTATAGCTCAATTTACTGTACTATAAAACTTGTTAGTTAGAAAATTTGAATTTAAAGTTTTCTTTTATTTTCTAAGGATTTTTAAGAAAGTTTCTGAACAGAGAATACTCAATAGACCTCATTATGTGCTTGTTAAATAATACACTATGAATGAAGTAGCAGATAGAACTAAAATTTAAATTGCGACAGTTGGTAAATACTAATTTTTGGAATGTAATTCACCTTGCCTTAACAGAATATTTTGTAATTATATGTCATCATTTTCTACAATCAAAATATGAGAAAATTAGTTCCCCACTGAATTTAGTATTCTTCGTACTTAATCAGAAAAAATCATATTATTAGCCTGATTAACCAGAATCTCAGAATATCAGATATCTCTGACTTGATCCATTAGTTTTCAGAGTTTATGATTATAGTCATACATTCCAAGATATTTTTGATTTTTTATTGCATAATACTAGTGAAATTTTCATGAAATTCGAAAATTAATAGTTTTCTAGAGTTAATGCCAGTTTTTAACACATCTAGTATCATGCATTCAATAAATACGTCCATTTAACCAAAAAACGTATTATAGGGTTTTTCGTAGATGAGCCACAACTGAGCCTTACTATTATTATTATACAATTTTTAATTTCAATTTAAAATATTATAGAGCAAACTGATGTCAGTTATTTTCACTTTTTGTGCTGAGAAAACTGTTGATATTCACAACAATAATCTTGATACCTTATATCTATGGAACTAAATTTTGGTGAAAACTACTTCATCATTTTTAGCTCCTAAATTAGGAGGAATGTATTCTAGTAACTATTGATTAAGAACAATTTCCTTATATAGTCTTTGATGTACTTGGAAGAATGCTTTGCATCCTGTTGAAATAACGACCTTAGTGACATATCCTCCGCAAAAGGTAGCATGTGGTCCTTTAATATGTTTCCATAAACAAATCGATCCATTTATTCGATAATATGGACCAACGCCGTATCAATTGAAACATAACATTGTCCAATCAGTGTTTAACTGTCGGTAATTGGTATTTTTTATGTAACCAATTGCCTATTATTCGCCTTACAAACCACTTTCCATCATTTCCAAATATATTAAACTTATTTTCATCGCTAAATTACACCAATCCCCACTTTTCGTTGGAACATGAAAGATACTCTCTTGCAAAACTAAGTCTGTTCTTTCTACTTATCTTTGGCATAAGAGATTTCTTTGTGGGCTTTCTTCCAAACAGTTCCCGGAAATGTCCCGCAATCTTCTTTGTCCAGCCTTGACTGATAAATTTTGTACATTATCCTGCAGTAATTCTTGATGGATATCAATCTGGGATTTTTTAGGGATACATTGTATGCACCTATGAAGAATTGTATTTGTACTTCGAGGATTGTCTAGGACGATCCGCAACAGATTCATGAGTGTCAAATTTATTCACAATTTTGGATATGGTCCCTTTATAGACGTGCATAATTTCAGAATTTCGATTCTACGATTCATTTCTAAAGTCTACAATCTGTTTTCGTAAGGCCATTGGGATTTGCTTTCGCTCTGGTATGATTAAAACTAATATTTTTAATATTAAACAGACTAAAATGAGAAGCTAAACAATTACTGTTTAGATGGTCAAAATAAATGAAATTTAAGAGGTTTCCAAACTTATGTCTTTGTAAAAAACTGGGTCTTTGTCTATTTCTTATAACCCCAAAATAAAATGCACTATACACTTTGTATTATTATTATTTTATATTTTAATAATTATTGTTTATTTGCTATTTTAAACAATTATATCCTAAGGTTTCCAAACTTTTATCCAGGAGTGTACATAACAATATTTATTGTCAATTATAAATAAATGAGCTGAGTCATAACGCATGTGCCACTTTTACAATACAGAGTTTTCCAACATTTCAAACGATGTCAGGAAATGGAGTGTGTTATTGATAACACATCTCGGAAAGTAACTTTTTGTTGTTGAATCGTTTTTGATCAGATATAATCGACCTAAAAATTGATTAAAAGTTTATTTTCCTTTCACCCAATTCTCCCCCAACACAGTAAGTGAGATATTAAAAGGGAAAAATCGTTAATAAATTATAATTCACCAGAATTTTGTTTAATCATTGTCGACGTGCAACGGAGTTCAATATGTAGCGACGTGTACGTGGAAAAAAAACGTATATCTCGCGCGTGGTTGATCGCGCGCGAAGATTCTAGGTAATATTCCAGTCTACAACTTGCAGGGTGCAATTCATTTATTATAATGTGGTGTTCTGTGATGTGCACCGTTTCCGAAAGAACCCCGGAGATAGACAGAAATTATGTTGCGTTTCTTTCAACGTTGCTCCTTTACAGGTCTATTCCACAATTTCTATTGTTATCGATACGATCCGGTAATGTCGTTCAAAGGAAATGCCATTGTGATTACAATATTTTTTATGCTCACAATACCGAGTATTCGATTTCGAGTCGCTTGAGGAGACATTATTTGCTTAGAATTTTGCATCCTCTCAACCCGTTTGTAAAAATACGTTTATCTAAATAATAGTTATTTGATATAGGAAAATGTAATTTACGTTTCTAACGTTTAACTTTGAAATAACATAACATTTTTTAAAATAACTTTTATGTAACAAAATAATCAACGTTATCTATACATATAAATAAAATTGGAGTGTCTGTTTGTAATATTGAAATAACCGTTTTTTATTACATGCATATGAATATAAATACGGTACATACACCAAAATAACATTTTTTACAATTTTTGTCTCTCTGTCTATCTGTCTGTTTGTTCTCTGAAATAGATGGACCGATTTTGACAGGACTTTTATAGGCAGGTAGCTGATGTAATAAGGAGTAACTTAGGCTACTTTTATTTTAGAAAAATTCTTTTATTTTAGAAAAATAAAGTAATGTTGCAATGTCCAAGTACTGTCCAGTACCACGCGCAGCTCACGCGCATGGCACCAGTGGGCCGTCACGTCGGGCGCCTCCCTCCACTTCTCCCACCAACGATTGATTGATAGTTTGTTTTGATCGATCTTTTATAATTCTACCGATCCGTTCTTCTTATCTTATCTTATCTTCATTCAAAATAATTTGTTACATTTTTACTGCTTTCCTTTTTTATCTTTAAGTAATAATTATAAATAATTATAAATTAAGTACATTTGTGTTCAATATTCAGATTTACATTGAAATTGATAAATTATTTATAGGTTATTTTATTTAGTTAGTAGCGTAGATAGTTGTTTTTTTTTTCTAATATTTAGTTATGTCTAAAAGAAAGTCAAATCTCTCTAAAAACATGAGAAAGGCCAAAAGCCAAAAATTGCGACGTGAAAATGAATCTGAACAAGATAGGGAAAGTTGTCTTACAAATTGTAGATTACGGATGTCCATGTCTAGGTCGAATGAGAGTAGTTCTGAGAGGAATGAACGATTACAATTTAACGCGCCATTCATTGTTAAGGGCTCAAAAATCTTTGGAATCTCGAGACAGGGGGTCTACCACTAACCCGAGTGAGATATCTCACCCGGTGAGTTAACTCACTTATGACATCAATGTGGCAACAGCGCATTTCGTCTTTGTTTACAATATTTTCTCCACTATAAAGTCCAAAATAATAAAAATAATTGAATCATTGTATTAATAATTATTACTTGGTAATAAAAAAAGTCCAGGAGAACTTCTACGAAAATCTCTGAGATATTTTATTCGGTTCGAATGACGTTATTCTTGTAGGGGTGTCCAAACGCCTTTTACAATGCCGGTGACTTGTATTACAGGTGAGATATCTCACCCAAAACCGGTGACTTTACACGGTTGGTGTTGAGTGAGTGAGATTTGTCACATTTTGCGTGAGTTCGGATTATGTGGATTTCTTGATATATATTGATACCTTGAGTGTTTTAAAGACATTATTATATTTATTTACATCAATTAGGAATATATAAAGTTTTAAATTTAGGTTAATTTGTCGTGAGTTCAAGTTGAATGTTTTGTTGATATTATATATTTTTTGGATCTATTATGACCATGTTACGTCAGTAGCAATAAAAAATATTTAATATAAAATAATTCCGTTGTTTATTAGGTATTAATAAAACAAATGATTTGATTATGTTTTCAATTAAGATTGTCAAACCTTAACGAATAAAATTTAATTTATACTGTACAATGTATCATATAATTAAGTGAGGTAGAGTTTATTAAGTTGTGTGGGGTACTAATAGATATCTTTCATATATTGTTGAAATATTCCATCTTTTTATAAATCCTTAGCTCAACACCAAAGGTTTACCTGTGTAAGGTAAATTTAATTTTATGCTTCATTTGTTAATATATAATTTGAAAATTGTAGCTACTTGCAGCTTTGTGTTTTTATATCTTAGTTAGTTTTCAAGTAGAAATCATATGTAATTAGTTTATAAGTTTCCCATTAGTAATTGCTTCAAAAAGTAAAAAATACATTGATATGATAGATACGTCAGCTTAAGTTATTAACACTCAAGATAAGAAGGATATCTTCAAAATGTTGAAGGGTTAAACATTTATAAAAAAAGATAAATAGTAAAACTTAATTGTAAGTACAACATTATAATGTATATATTCTTGTTTTTTCTGAAAAATATAATTTCCCAGAAATCACAAAACGTACTGTTTGCACACATGTAGCATTTGTACGAATTGAAAAGATATCAATCCTTCAGTAATTATGCTTACTTATTAAAGACATCATCAATTATTGACAAAATTGCAGATATGTGGAACAACTCTAGATATTTCAAATGTCACCATACATCCTGGAAAATTAAATTGCATTGAAAATGTATTTGGGCACATACGTTGGATTGGGACGAGAGAACAATGACAAGATTGGATTTTAATCAAAGTATCGGCGCTCTTTTTCTATATATTTAGCTCATCTCTCAAGAAATTTATGAGTACCATTCCAAACAAGAACTTCATCTTGTTCATTGATCATTTGTTGTCGGGAACGGACGCACACATTACATCTTCATCTACCCAAACCTATCCGATCTCGCATCAATGTTGATGGCGTTACCCATTACCCATTATTTTTTACCTTTGAAAATTTCAAAATATATTAATTTTTGATTGTGATACCCTTTCGTTATGGCGTAAAAGTATCATGTCACGTAGTTTTTCGTTATTCCTTCAGTTTGTGTGAAATCCATTTTCCAACCTTTTGAATCTTTCCTATGGCTTTCAGGCGATCGGAAATGGTTTACCAGGTAACATTCAACTCCTCCACCATCATTTGTTGTATTTGTATATCATGTTTGTCCAATAATACTTGTAATTCATTTTGAAACTTCTTTGGTCGAGTTTCGTATTTTTTGACAATAACATTGAAATCGCCACTTAATGGTTACAGCACGATTGCCGTAAGTCTTGATAAGTATTTAATCACTTTTCTATGCCTTTCTCTTTGATTAAACAAAAAAAATATCACAGACCACAAATGCTGTTTATTTGGCTCAACATTCGTCATGTTTACCACGAAAAAAAATATCTTATTAATTCATAAAGAACTAAATGAATATGTTGTATTGTAGCGGGGTGTCCTACCAACAAAGCAGTTGTTTGCGATTATCTTTTGCTTCAATATGTTTTATGTACGGACTCTTGATGTTGAAAACATTTCAAACTTGCTCACCTAATAAACAAATTGATAGTTCACAAATTATATTTTAATGATTAAAATATACACAAACCTTTCTTTAACCATTTCAAGTTAATTAAACATTATTTTTTGCACTTGTATGAATTTTGTTTGGATGTCAAATTTTAAATTTGTAAATATATATTAACCTAAAATTTGAATTCCCCTAAAATTTACCAAATATAAACACGAAATGCGCTGTTGCCACGTTGATTTCAGAAGTGAGTTAACTCACCGGGTGAGATATCTCACTCGGGTTCGTGGTAGACCCCCAGAGGTCTAGAAAACGATCGTATTCAACACGCTATCGGACGAAGTCGCGAGTACAGCTAGTTATCAAAAATTATTTGCAAACCGTCTGCAAGAAAATTCATGCCATGAGAAAAGAATTATGGATTATTGGAATTATAGAAAAGATTAATCTCAGATCTAACTAACATCTTTCTCAAAACCAAACCGAAACAAACGGAGTAAAAACAAAAATAAATCTTCGGTCTATGTGAGAGGTGAAACAGAACTTCTTATTTAGCATTTTGAAGCTTCCTTCGACCTTTAATGTCCAATGAAGAAGCAGATAGCATTTCCTTTCTACTAAAAAGCGCGTCTTTGAGTAAATTTCTTATGAATTTCGGCAACTGACGAGCCGTAGACAGTTGTGTTGAGAGTTTGATTTCATGGAAGGTAGTCTATAAGCAAAATTTGAAGTACAGTCCACCATACAGTCACCAAAATATTTCTTCAGTTGAAACTGCTCTTCCACCAGGGTTACTAGTTTCGACTCATTATATAGGCCGGCAAGAATTAATGTAAGCAACCTATTTTTCGTGGCATATAATAATACAATTACTAATAGACTCATATGTGTTGCGTTAAAGGAGAGAAGTGGCAATATCGTTTCCATATTTTTCAACTTTTCTGTGAAATTCATTGCATAAAGTCTTTTTGATTCGTAGCGACTTCATTACTATTTAATACAAATATATTAATAATAATAATAAAAAAATTAAAATATAATTTCAAATATATATTCAAATATTACGTAAATTACTTTTTCCGATACCTTTAGTTACAAAGAGACTTGTAACAATCTGAGTAAAGTATATAATTTATTCAAAAAAGTAATATTACTTCATATTGAAAATAGGTTTATAATATTTTTAGTAATTTGTAAACGTTTCATCGGAATTTGTGGATATAGCTAAGTTGCAAAGAATATGGGTGTATATGTTGAATTAAAATTAAATTCAAAAACTATATAAATCATTTATAAAGTTGTTATTTGAAATGAACTCTAAATTAAAAGTTATTTGAATCATTCGTTGTATGATTTTCTTTGCTTAAACGAGATATGGAATGAAATACTACTTGGCAGGTATTGAACAAAACAGACTTGAATTAATGTTAAACGAAATCTCTGAACCTTACGAAAGCAAATAAAGTTTTATTCCATTCACCTCAATAATAATTCTTTCAATTTAAATATAAAGCAACTTAGTAGTTGGGATTAGTTATCAAATATAAAATAAATGATAAATATGTTTTAATTGCCAACATTAAGTTTTTATTGACATGAAAAATTTAGAGATTTTATATTACGATTAATAATAAAGTTAATTAAAAGTAAAACTATTTTATTTTTTAGTGTATGTATGAAAACCTTTTTACCCTGAATTATTTAATATATAAAAATTTTCAAATTCATATTATTTAATTAATTAGTTAATTACTAATTAATCCCAAACTTTTTCTGTAATTATTGATTAAATAAATTGTACATGATTCAATCATGTTATAAGAAGTGAACCACTCAAGAAAAACCACTGCAACTAAACTCGATTTTTATAATGATAGCATACTATAAACTTTTTATAACAAATTATCTGGAAAAATCAATTGGGTTACTTACTTTAAATAAATGGCATAAGAAAATATTGTATTTTAAAATCAATATATACAGAATAAAAATAACAACTTTGTAAAAAATTTACTTCTTTTGAATAAATAAATTATTGATTAACTTATCGAGGTATCTTATTCTATGCTGCCTTTATTTCACGTGGAAGTTCCATAAAAGTATTTGGAGGAGGGCTACATTTCGAAGTCTGTAGTATATTACATCGATGTTAAGACCGGAGACATTATTAGCAGTGGTAATAAATTTAAATTGGAACGTTCTAGGCACTCCATAGTAACCTCCTGAATATGAGGTAGATATCCTATTGGAAAACTAGATTTTGAAAGATCGTAGTATAATGAGATTCCTCAATTTCCTAGATGTATCACCACACACAATTACATCCCAGACCAACTGCAGAAGCAGAAGACGACCTCATTCCATTCCACAACGCAAGACTATCATTCTCAAACCCAACGGATTCTGTGGCAAACATTTTGCATAGTAAGAAACCTGCTTCTGTAAACCACTGGTTGGTGAACTTCTCACACATCGTTCAAGACTTTTTTCAGGCCGCGCTCTAATAACTCCTGCGCTACGACTACGGTTTTTGCGATTGGCAATTTCCACAAATGAACGTCACGCTTCTCTTAAGCCAATAATTTACCATCTATCAAACTCATTTGGATTAAATTTTGCTCATTTTCGTACTCATATTATTTGAAATAAACTGGACAATTAAATGTATTCTTCTATCTTTAAAACTGAGATTAGTGAACATTGTTTACTGGACAATATCTAACTGATTGTGAAAACTAATATTTGAAAATACTGGTTGTTTGGGAAATTGATATAGAACCAGTTTTTTAGAGAAATAACCAGTTGTAAACCGGTTTATGTCAAGCAAGTGTAAATTAAGGAAAACTCTCATTAGATAAATTGCTAAAGATAAAGCTAAAAACAGTAATTTTGATAATTAAAAAAAATAATGGAAAACAAATAAATCCTCCTAACATAAAAATAAACGTCAAATATTAAGCACTTAAATAAATTACTTTTGTACATTTTTAAATAAAATAAATTCAAAAATTTATGTTGATATAACTGATTGGTTAACAATAACAAGATATTTTTAATGTAATTTTTTCAATTAAAAAATCATTTATCATTTATTGTGTTTATCCTCCTTCTAATACATCGGTTATTTTTACATGGTAAATTATAAAAAATCGTGTATTTTTAGATCTTGACCATAAATTTTGATTCATCGGCAAAAAATACGTAGAAATGGTCTCTTTTGGTCCGTTGGGTCCAATACTTTGGACGAAGGAGCTGTACAGGAGGGAAATCAATATTTTTTGTCCTGATGTATCATATAATATAGTTTTGTTTGTTAAATATAACAGAATATAGAAATATATTTATCCATTATTAATAACTTATTTGAAGATCCGATAGCTAAGTTAAACTACCCAAATGTGGGTGCACGAATTTTAAATTAATAAATAATAATAATCAATTTTTTGAAATATTTATTATCTCTAAAAAAATAAAAACAATATTATTCATCTTATAATTTTGCTATAATCAAAATCGAAGTAAAAACTAAACATTTTTCTTCTCATTGAGATACGATAAAACCACATAAATTTTTCGGATGGGTATTTAAAATCTCTTCCTGGTTGTTCTATAAATAATGTAGGTGAGATGTGATGGTAGAGCAACATTTCTCATGTAAATTTTATTGAAATTGTACTGTGCAATGTTAAGTGGACAGGATTCACCCACACAAGTCCTTTCTTATTAATTATGCAGGACTCTCACCACCTGTAAATCAATTCAATTTATTCTCTGAACTTTACCCCGTTGCGTAAATAAATTATGTTTCTTGAAATACAATTGTGTAATTTCGGCAGGGTCTGAATTAAATTGTATCATAACTGAAATACTTGTGACATTGTGTAAGCCTGTAAAAAATCGACATACATAAATCAAATTTACTGACCACAACTTACAAAGTGATCTTAAATCCAGTGAAAAAGTTAAATCAATATTCTGTGACACGAACATGCAATCTATTTAAGTACCTTTCCCGTTGACCTTTAACGCTCTTATTTCGGTTTTGGAATACCCGCATAATTATTGGTTGCATTTGTAATAAGTTACCGAAATATCTTTCTTTATTTCAAGGAATTATTGGTAATCAATATCTCGTGGAAAAGTACAAATAGACAAATTAATTCGTTTTGACTGTTACCAGGATTTCCAGACTAAACATAGAAAAACTGATTAAAGTGTCCAGATCAATTTTTTTTCAAACGTTGATTACCATATATCCTTTCTGGCAGATTTCAAAAAAGTGTAATAACTTTTTTATTTAATTTTTCACGTAATATAAGATACGTCAGTAAATGCACTGGGCAAAATTACCGCATAATTTTATTAATGCCCAATGAAAAGAAATTAGACGTTATTTTTTATAGTGAATATAAATTATTAAACATTTTAAATGAATATGTTGATTTTATTCAAAAGATTATTAAAAAACACTAAAAATAACAGCTACAAAATTTAAATATTTTTTACAGTAAATAAAATAAAACTAATATAGAGTATTTCTTCCTATAGCATTAATCACAACTTGACAATGGCAAAAATTAATGACACATGGCAAAAATTAATGACCAAATTTGGTCTTGAATGATTTCAAATTTAGGCCAATCTTAAAAAAGGACATTTAAATTGTTTGGACAGTTTAGAGGTTTTAGTCCGTATCCCACATATATTCAATAATATTGAGTATTACCAAGAATCTTGAATGAATTCGAACTAATAATTGATTATATCACAAACTTCAAAAAATAAACAAAATTTATTATATCGTTTTTTTTTTTCAAATTATGCGTTAACCTGCGCGTCAAAGTTACATCTCCATATAATTCCATATATGGATTTTTTTAAATTTCAAATGAAAACCACAATTCAATTTGCGTTTACATTGTCAACAAAAATCAAGAATACATAATTTATTATATAAATTATCTTTAGCTAAGATATTGTATCAAGATATTTCTAATTAATATTGTTGTCTATTAAATAAAGAGAATAACTGATATTTATTCATTTTTTAAAAAAACAAATTTTATATTCTGTTTAGGTGCAAATATTTGTAAGATAATTGCTACTTTTTGAACAATCAAATCAATAGTTAATAATTGTTACTATTAAAATATTTTTTAATTTACTGTTGTTGTTTTATACTGCGTTATAAAAACTATTATATTCTTATTCTATAAAATGTTACATATATTTTTCTGAATTAACCTAAACATAAATATAGCAATTTTAATTGCAATCAATTTTTATTGATCAATCAATGTATAACAATCTTTTTTGTTTTATAATTTTGGCCCATCTCCGTGACATAGTCTCATCCAATTTCCATTTCTATATTCTTTCAAGTTTCTTATATTCATGTGAATAGTTTATTTAAACTTGTAAAATTTGTATGCCGAATTTGGTTATAAACGTTGTCCCCATAGGACGGGATTGATGTTTGTAGCCCAATCTTCAAAAAACATCGATGGTCTTTTAACCAATCCTTTACAACTTTGGATTTGCGTTTCGGATCGTTTTCATGTACGTTTCATTTATTAGGAGCATTATTTCTTCGGTATATGGAAGCAAATCGTTATTTAATATATCCCTGCAGTTAAATCAGTATGTGTCTCAGTCAGTGACAGAAGCATTGAAGCATCCCGATAGCATAAAAGCTAATGTTTCACTAAGGATATAAGCAGTGCAGTTGTGCACTTTTCTTCCTGTAGGATGTCTAACATTAACAGAACCCTAATTTTTTAAAAAATTAAATTTAGATACATCGCTAAAATTTATTCGTCCTCACCGTTCCGTGGTCCGAGGAACGTGATACTAAGCAAGTCAAAATTGGAGTTTCATACTTTTAGTAGAAACCAGGGGCTCAATACCCTTCCACAAACCAGTGGCAGTGGGAAGCTAACGAATCCAACAGCAATTCCAATACCATCTTAACATTGTTCATGAAATAATTTCAAAAAGTCCCATTTCCTCCAGGTCTTTTGATATACCGCTACCACTTAACCGCTTACTCTAAATTTTTTAATAATACAGGAAACGTTGACTCATTTAGCCGTAAACTTTTAACTATCTCTTCTTGTTTCTCTTGGTCTTGGTAACGCTGAAGTATTATTTTTTTACAGTTTCACTTTGAATGTCTATAAAGCAAAAAATTACTATAATTTTGCCCATTGTAAAATAAAAAAGTACGTTTTTCTAAGAATAAAATTAGAATAACTAGTTGCATAAAAGAAAAAACAATAAGAGAAAAAACAATAAATATTGTAGGTACTGTCAATCAATTCAAATAGCACAGCTCATTTTTAGTATTATTAGTATTGCTATAATTATGCCAGTATTGTATATTTTTGGAGTAAATATCTTATATTACGTAAAAGAGTGTCTGTAGAAAGTTTGTAACATACCTTACTCTACAACTTTTTTATCCAGCGTTTACTTCTTAATATTTTCAATTATTGTAACCCAAACAATTTTTATCTGGTTTTTATCGTTTCAACCAAAGTACGGAAGTACAAAATATCGAAATATCGGTGAATTGCATGAACGGATGAAAAAGGCTACCTAAACTCTGCGTCTCCGGAAACAACAGCAAGGAAGAGCGTTGGATCTAGTGCGACCAATTTGGATAAGACAGACCCAATTTTGCTTGCAGATCAATGAAGAAAATTTTGAACAGTTTGTTACAAACATTTTTATCTTGTTTTCTGTTGGACTTTTATTAGTTTTTTTTTTTTAAAAAAATCGACCATAATTTATATGGTTAAAAATTTCGGATAAATTATGAAATACCCTGTATACTCTGGAAATATAGTAACGTTCAAAATCAACCAACATGTGCCCTCCGTACATAAGATATATCAAAATATAAAGAATTAATGAAACAAAATAAGAAAAATCTGACAAATTTAAACATCGTAATCTGTTCTCTACTCTCACTTTGAAAATGTTAAACGTAAATTAGTTAGGCGCCACCTCTCGAATACAAAGTGCTTATTAACTTCAATTAATACAGTTGGGTCACAATGAGTGCTTGAAGTGGATTGTAGAATCCTCAAAATTATTATACCGTCTCTTCAAAGTATGTTTCTAACCTACTTGATTACATTAAAATCACAGGCGTGAAGTTCTTCAGTAACTTAATAAGCATTTTAATATGTCTGATGTCTACGATAATTGTTCAAATCCACACATTATCCATAAAGTAATTCATGCACTTTAACACTAACGTAGTTTAGTTAACTATTATAGGAAATATCGACTCGACTTTTTAATTTAATTACGTAACAAAAGCATGTTTAAGGAACATGAATTAAGTTTTAATTTCGCACAAACCACAAATGCTTTTATGCTGAGTGTGTAAAGAAAAGAGTGTAGCTAGAATGGCCAGGAAATAAATAGCGTATTTGATGCGGTTGAGATCTGCTGGCTGGCTGTGGATTGACCTGTAACATTCAAGTATTTGCTAGACGTGAGCCATGAAGGTATAAAATGCGTGACTCGTGGTATCGAAGGAGAGTTGAATATTGAGCGTCTTTACATGAATATCGCACAAGTAGGAATACCATATATAGGGTGATACACCTAACTGATTCACTAGAAGTTAAGAAATCTAAATGAGACATGAATTAAAAATTTTATTTGTAGTTAAATTGTTGTGTGATCTAGTTTCCGAAAATATTTTCATGACATCGGTTTTCACACTTCGCTGATTTCTACGCTGGGTGAACCGAAACTGTTGTTGATTATAATGAATGCTGTCTCCTTAAATTTCCTTTTAAACCAATGTTCCTCTTTATGCAATAGTTTTGCCTTGTCCCAGTTTATTTTATGTGTGTTGGGTAATGCCAAATTTTTGTCGTCCCTCTGTCTACTTTTTTATTTCATTCTAATTTGAAACAAAAGTATGACTTACCAAGGCATATTGTATATGTAGTGTTGTTAGTCATATATTTCACACCATGGATCAGTAACCAATACCTATATCCCACATGAGCACTTTACTAATACTATCAAATAAATTTTCACATGATAACTAATGAATTATGAAACCACAAAAAAGTATGACATCACAAAATATTTTACTTCCTTAAACAAAGGTGTTTACTTTAATTGAATATTTTCGAATTGTTTAATGCCATGTTTCGAAACGACGAAACTACTATCACTGCAGCTGACGTCATAGTTGCCCATATCGCCACTTTACTGAATGGACCATGTGATTCACTAAAGATTATAATTGTTAAAATAGAAACGAGATTTCTTCGCTGTTAATCAAATAATTTACCAAGTATAATATTATAATATATTTTTATTATACTGTCTTTTTATTTTTTCGTTTATGAATAATGTCTTCAGCTTCTCTTTGTATTATTTTTAACATTAATACACTCAGTTTCAAAAATGTTGTACCACGCTAAATATTGATTTAGAATTAACAAAATTTATTGTTGTTATACCCTATCTATTTTTAGACTTTCTTTAAAGGACCCCTAAAGCGTTTTAAGATTTACCAAATAAGAGTAAGAATTTTGTAAGCATTTACACGCCTGTTCAACTTATTAAATTATCAATAAATTCTTGAGAGATATTATTCCATTCCTCAGCTGCATCCTGTAGAATGTCTGGAACATTCATGTGAGTATTTAAACCGCCCCAAATTAATCTGGACAAATAATCCCATACATGCTTAATTGGGTTCGTATCCAGAGAAAGTACTAGCCACTCCGTTATTGTACGCCTCTTCCTCACTAGACTCAAATTCGACGGTCATCGCTCAACAATCCTCATCCGAAAAAAAACATTTCACCTTTGAGTTAAAAAAATCGAACAAAACGAAGGTACTATGTAAAACTACCATATTTTTGTGTTCCACTCCTAATCAAAAGTCACTCAAACGTGTAAAAATACGCTTATTGCGACCGTAACAACTGACTATACGTTCCAACAAGTGCATGGAGGACTGTGACATCAGCAGTTCAGTGCACATTCGAGGGGCCTGGCCAATTTTATTAATATTAAAATTTTATGTTGAAGTACTGTTAAACAAAAAATCTCGTTAGTATCAATATATTACACAAAAATTTTTTAATTAATCACTGAAAAAACCTCATTCCACATATTTATGTACTCTCGTACAAGTATACCTTAATGTTCCTACCAGATGTGCGTAGAATAAATTGCATGCAATTCAAAAATATTATAAAACAAATATGTTGTCACGTTATTAATCAAATACACAGTAATTGTAATCAAAATATAATTTAAAATAAATATATTTGTCACGTAGCCAAAATAAATTTCAGAATATAATCTTTTTATGGGATAGCGGATCGTCAACTGAATTGGAAATTTTTAGTCAATAATTTTAATTTATATTAAAGGGAAAATTTTAAATTTCAGGCAGCTTGTTGAATTCATAAGTGCTTACTTATTGAACCTTTGAAGACTATCGCAAAGGCTTTAATACCTATCTAAATAGTTTTTGTCACGTACATTTTTCTGTATATATCAATAAAAAATAAAATACAAAAATTTTAGCTTTTGAAATGTTAACATAATGACAATATTCTCAAAGGAGAGATTTCTGCAAAATGCAAAGAACTTCACATTGCAGTATACACTCTCGGGGATATTTCTAATAAAACTAAAATTGCTCTCGACTAAAATATTGTGTGATTTATGACAAAAAGAATATGTAGGGCAAAAGCGCTGTGGCTAATTAAATAACCATTTATGCAATTTGCATATTACACACAAAACTTTATACAACTTTTAGTTACCGTTTTATTTACATTGAAATCATAATAAAAAAGGTAAAATGGCTGCTTTTTTTCATACAAAAGAATATATTATTTCAAAATCACATATTAAGCCATTTTTTAATTTCAGTGTAAAAATATCATAAAACAAAACTAAAAATTAACAGATCCTAACACGAAGAAATAATTTAATAATGGAGTTATTAAATTTGTTCTAAGGCATATAGTACGGTATCTCATGAGATAATTTTTCTAATATCATTTTATTTGTGAAAAATATTCAGTCATCTTTCTGTCGTGATGTGTCATGATTGATTGTAAGTATGTGTAAGTCTAAGAGATAAAAGTGGTAGAAACAAATCAAAAATATATATATATATATATATATATATATACAGATTTTCCAAAAAATCAGCTCAAACTGATATCTCGAAGTCTATAACTTCTCAACCACAGTCTAAGACCCATCTATAAACTAATTACACTGAAGATGCAAATGACGTGTTTAGACTTGTACCTGCATGTATCTTTTTAATAAAGATATATAACAATGATGAAAAATAAACGAGTCTGTGGCATTAGTGTCAGCACACTCTCTAGAAAATCCATTGATGACACACTGTTAAGCAATACCACATCTCCTTATCCTTATTCCCTGAACAATTTAGAGTTGAATTAACAGTTATTAATTTGTGAAACAGTTTAAAATTGAATAAATGTTTTTAATAAGATGTAAGATCCACGTAACTAACATAATATTTAGAATTTTAATTATAAACGATTTTAAAAATTTTGATCTTATACTTTTTGTAAACCTTAGCAAATTAATCGTACAATTGGACAGCAATGCAAGCAAGTACGACAATGGTTATAATTAATTATATCTATATTTTGCACTTCCCTTATAAGATTAACATTTTATCCTTTTGTTCAAACAATATCAAACTACAGTTACACCATGAATAACAAAAAAATCAAATAAAAATCGTTTTTATTATAGTTTTTAAAATTATTTACATATTTCAGCCACAGATATAAGTATGCATGTGCAAACTAATTATTGAATTTTATTGACAATAGTACCCATAAAAAAATTACGTCGTATTTTTGTGCCATTAAAATTTATTTAAAGAGTTTAAGAAATAAAAATTTAGTGGTAATTGGTTGGTTTTAAATGTTTAACAGGTAAATTGATTTAATTTATCCTATAAATGTTGTTTAAACAGACGAGATTATTAACATTTATTAACATTATTTCCCGACATAATCAATTTGTGTAAATTCGACGTTATTTTACATTTTCCCACTTTAAATTAAAACTATCACTACTGGTCCAAACAAATACGTGTACATATAACAAAACATCATTTATGTATGTAAATATAATCAAATTAATTAGCACTAATAAATTAAAACGATTTCTAACGATAACACTGTATACATTATTTAAGTTAATGTTAACAGTAGACAGACCATAATCCTGGTATTTAGGGCTCAAGTTTTGCACCTGAAGGGGAGTTTTTACAACCTCTGCGTTTATGAACACTCAAGAACAAGACCCGCAAAGTTAATAGGCCATAAGTCACCTCCAATTAAGTGTTCTACTAAATACATTTAACGTAATTAATTTTGTACCATGTATTAGAAATGTTGTACCAAAAACTTAATTCAAATTAAAATATGTAGTTTAATTTGTAATTGAACATTTCTAATTTTAGTTATCTTTCAATCAACATTTTTTATGTCGTACTCCAGGATGTATATATGTTATATTCTATTTAACTCTGTTCTTAAAACTACAATTACAAATTGCTTTGCATACCTAGATTATTATAAAATATATGTAATGAGATACGTATGTATTGCATCAGATAATAAAATATATTTACTAAAAGGAAAATATAATCTTTATTATTGAATTTGCTTTGTTATGACTGCTAAAATGTATGAGTCATATACATTGATATAGTACAATTTCCAAAAGTCCATTAAACAAACAATAATCATATTTAAAAATATATATACATACATGTAATATTATTTAATTTATTTGTTTCTATTTCAGGTCAATCAAATTTAAAAAAAAAATGGAATCCTTTTTAGTTTAAATTTCGATTAATTTAAAAATATAATTTACAATTTATAATATAAAAATGATAAGGTTCCATATACAATTGTCAAATATATGAATTAAAAAGAGTTTTTTACAACGAAACTACAATTGTGTATGTTACATTATTAAAATATGTTAATTAAATATTTCCAACATATGATATTTAATTTCAATAAAATACTTCTACCTTTGTCTATATAAATTAATATGCATATAAAAAAACTTCTAATATTTGATTTCAAATGCATAAATGCGCCCTCTTCATTTCAATAGCTGTATTCATATACGTATAATGCAGTTTTCTATTGTGCGTATCAATAAATGTGTATTATCGAATAAGTGTAATTTCTTATAACAAAATAAAAATATTCATATAAAAATATTTAATTTAGTTATTAAATTAATCATATATGGCTTTTTTATAAAAAATAGTATGGAATAAAAAAACCTCATATATCATATTTCAGTTATCTCTTTTGATTTATTTTTAATACACCTATTTTTCTCAGCTTATCTCTCGCTTGGCAGATTTTATTAATGGTAAAATGTAATTAGGAGGAAATAATACAGCAGACAGAATCAAATAATCATCGCATATGTAAAATACCGAATAGATGATACAGAAAAGATAAAATAACTAATTACATCCTGACAACTGGTAATACTTTTTGAAATTGCTGTATCAAAATAAAAAATCAATCAATCATTGAAATTAATGCATTTTAAGGATAGAACCGATGTAACCATATAATAATAAAATCATAATAAAAATGAATCTTTCTATTTATTTATTTGATAAAATAATAAATATAACTTTAATTGTTGGATTTACCAGTAATATGGATAACGGCATTACATTTGCACATGCTTATCGTGTTATATTAATTAATCAGCTTATTTAAGCAGTATAAATTTATGAATCTCTGGCTAAATGTTAGTGGCAATGTTAAGATACAGAATGAAGTTTTTGTTATTAGTTTTTCTAATTGTAGTTTTGACTTTTGTGAAAGGTACGTTCTTAAAGATAATCATTAATAATATAAACAGACAGAATTTAAAATACTATGACCTCTAAAGAAGTCAAACAAACTGTGTCTTTTGAAGTTGATAATTTTAATTTTCCCGATTAAATAGATATAAACATATTTTCAATACGTTTTATTTTGAGCCCTTATTTAATTTTTATATATATAAAATACGCATAGAAATAAACATTTCATTTCTTGTAAAATTTTTCCGAAAAACGCATTTTATGGATTTTAACACATTGTAGTGTTCGGTTCATTCTTAATTTATCTATTGTTTAGCATCGTAAAATGCCTCAAATAAGATATTTTTTGAGGATTTTGCCGCAATAATTGCAATTTTGGAACATGATAATCTGTTAACAGGTAACCCAAATATTAGACATCACAAAGTGTATTAAGTCGCACTTAGAAGTGTTACCTACAAACTGCTAATGCTAATATACGAACGACAAGATGCTGGTCGACAGTGACCAGAAGATTCTGATTGCGTTTTCTGATTGTTTCTGATCGACGAAATCACACATTTGCATACGTTGAAATCACTATAAGTTTGTTACATGAAGAAGGTTAAATGGCTGGTCTTAGAGCCAGAAGACGTTTTCGACATTCTCTGTCAAATAGGAAGCATTGGATTACTCGCAGAGCATGGGCCAACGATCATCATCTATGGATTGCAGCCCAGTAGCAATTGTTTATTCATAGTTGACACTACATCACATTGTATTTAAAACATGATAAAAAAATAAATTTAATATTAAGAGATATTCCATATCATTCACATGTCGACATATTATTTTGCATTATTAAACATTACAAATATTTCTAAAAATATTTTATTATCTTTAACATTGCATCTTAAAAACATATAGCCTTCATATATAAATGAAAAATTGGTTCATACACACCTTTAAAAAATGCTCTCCAAAGATGAGCTCTTAATTTTAATAGGAAGGTCTTCCTGATCCCAGTTTTCCATTTTTTCTTCAGTCCCATATGACAAAATCCATATCTCGTCATTACTTGTATAGAAAATTTCTATTTATATTTCTTGTCTAAAAGAAGATATTTTACCTTTTAGAAGATATCGTAGGTCTAAATTTAAAAAATTTAACAAAACTTCTTTTTTTATTTCTAAAATTTAGAACTCATAGATAAGGAAATATTAAAAAACATACATTTTTGTAGGAAATTAAACGCTCTACAAAAAAGGTATCCTGTGGTTAATCGATTACTCTAACCATTTAGAAGATAATCGCATTCGAATTTCCCAATTTGATTATTTTAAATTTATCCACAAGTCATGAATTTTGAAAATATTCATAAAAATATGAGTTTATTTTGATATAATAACAGTTTTAAGTTACGTCTTATCTTTTGTTTCTAATTTCTTTAAACTCAATTTTTTAATAATATTTTCTTATTGCAATTTTGCTCTTATCACAATTTAATATCATGATTTAATATTTTTTAGAGGGTTTATTTAAATTAAAACTCAACTTTTTTTCAACAAAATTTTTAATTGACTATTTTTTGTCTGGGGAATTTGAGAATTTAGTTTCAAATGTTGGCAATTCTGTTTGAAATTGACAATGTGAAAACTATGTGTTTATATTACTTACATTATTAGGACCACAGAAAAAAATAAATCAATGGTTTTACAGAACATAATACTCACAAAAATAATCTAATCTTGTGATTTTACTAAATGAATTGGAATATTATTAATGCTTCTACAAAATTATTTGTCGTTCTTGAAAAAATGTGTCAGAATAATTAATTGTATTAACATTTTGTAAAAATATCTTTAATACACAAAAATTTAATCCTACTATTAATACAATATTTTTAAATTTATGTATCTATAATATTATTTTGAATACAAAATAAATTTTGTAATTGTAATTTTATACTAGTTTAACGTTTGCATGTGTTTGGTTACCTCTATAAGTATAATATTATTTGTTTTTAATTTACAGCTGCTAGAAATTTTGATCGTAATTCAGAAGAATTCAAATGTGTAATGTGTCTATGTCATGCCAGGACGGGATGCTTTAGCAGAATGAATTGTGCAAATTATTCAATTACAGAAGACTATTGGGACTTAGCAGGACGTCCTACAGTGGATGAAACCAGATCATCATATAGTGATTGCATGAAAAATGAAGACTGTATTATACAAACTATATGGAACTATACGGGAAGATTTAGAAATGCGGTTTGTATTGTTTGTAATCAAATTTAATTAAAAGGTTACTACATTCTAAAATTGTTATTATAATTAAAAATAACCCGTAGGAAAATATAAAGAATTTCATATTTTAGGATGCAAACTGCGATGGAAAGTTCGATTGCATAGATAGACTGGCTATCCATTTATTTGGACAAAATTACAGGAACCCTTTTTTTGGCAAATCTTATGCCGAAAGGTTTAATACATGTAATAGAGAGGCAAATAATTCCGTTGCACCAATCAGCTCAGAAGAGACGGGTTGTAGTTAAAAATTAAGACAAGTGTAATCGTGAAATTGTAAAAATCTTTATGTAGTTACTTATGACTAATTGTAGTGCAAATATTGTATAAATCCTATAAATATCCATATGGTCAATGTCTAGAAGATACCTAAAGTTAATAAACAAGAGAAATTGTTGATAATACCAATAATCCGCTGCCCATTCCGCCACGTAGAATATTATCTCAATTACAATATTTTCATTGCCTCATGTTTGTTTTCGTTATGATTTTTAGTTTATTTATCTTAATGATATCTACCAATTTTATTTTGTAACGTATCTTTACTTGAATAGATACTTCACATTGTACGAATAATTAAGAAATAATAAAATCGAAAATAAATTGTAAGGATCTAATAACTCAGTCCCGATTGTGAGGACAATGAATAATAATCACGATTGTGTACTCGATTTTATCAAACTGGCTCTGCTTAAGAACGACCAAAAAAATATCCGCAAATGAACACCGATATTTGCAATTGCAATTTGCCAGTAGGGACTCCACAGTGACCTCCTTACAACTGGCTAGAAATCGCTACAGGAGCTTGTACCGCTCCAGCTATGGTACAGAAACTTGGCTTGCCAAATACAGGTTTTCATTCACGAAGACCATTGTGACGCTCGCATTTAACTCACGACCATAAACAACAACAACAACTGGAATGGAGAGGCCTCATGTTTACCGGACTAAATATATGGATATCTCAAGTAGAATTAACATAAGTTTAAATACCAAACCAAAAGTGTTTGATCCGACTGCATTTTGACAGAGATATCAAAGACGACAGACATTTTGCAAGTTTGCCCCATAGTGGGAGACTTTTTCTGTTTCTGTTATACAAAATGTCTCTCGAATTCAGTTTTTAAGTATTATGATGCAGTATCATAAATTAATTTAACAAAAATTAGATGTATACTGCTTTGACCAAGATCTCTAGAAATATAATAAATATAAATATATCAATGACAGGTAAAGCGAATCGAACCCGAGAAAGGTTCCATTACTATCATGAGCAAAAGAGGGAAACACTGTTAAGAAAAGTAATATTACATTAATTAATCATTTTTCAATAGTAAGTTATCATATACAGTATTGGTCATAATATCTTGGTTTTCTTAATTTTCTATATTTTAAAAAAATTGTAAGGTAATATCAGTATTATAATGTTCTAAAATACAATAGACTATAATCATTAGGTATTTTACCCATTGTGTATAGTACACCAAGAATTATATGAAATCTAAATTTTATGGTTGAATTTTTAAAATAAGCTAGTATATAAGGCGAAAAAAGTGTTTTGGAGTTGCTTAACAAAATATTTGATTTTTATAAGAGGTGTTAAGCAAGTGGAAATTTCGAAGCATTTGTACTTAAGACCCAACGCTATTTCTTGAATAATTTGGAAATATAAAGACAGTGGCATATTAACACCTGGTCTTCAGGCAGACCACGAAAAACGACCCAACCTCAGGATAAAATAATTGTGCGCATTGCTGAGGCCGACCCATTCTTATCATCGGCCCAAACTTCCGTTGTTATGAATCAATCTGGGGCATCTAAGATTTATACAAGGACTATACGTCGAAAACTTTTGGATTCTGGCTTAAAAAGTTGTAGGTCAGCAAAGAAACTACTTCTACGAAAGAAGAGCATCGCAGCCAGACTAAAAATTGCTCCAGAGCACATTGGGTGGCAAACGACGGGAAAAGAATTATTTTGAGTGACGATTCAAAGTTTAACAGTGATGTTATTGTTCATGTTCGACGTCCGACAGGTAAACGATTGAATACAAAATACACAAAACCAACTATTAAACATGGAGGAGGATCTGTTATTGTATGGGGCTGTTTTTCTTCTTACACTGCTGGTCCAATTCACGGTATGGAGAGCAAAATGGGTCGGTTCGTTTATAGAGACATCCTTAATAATGTTTTAGAGTCGTATTTGTTTGAAAATATTCACATAAGGCACATCTTTCAACACGACAACGATCCAAAACACTCTTTAGATTTGGTTAAAGATTGGTTTTTAACGGTTTTTAAGTCCTGACCTTAACCCTATTGAAAATTTGTAGAAAATTCTTGAACACTGAATCAGAGGTACTAATATGCGAAACAAGGGCGATTTATTCGAAAAATTGTGTTCAATATTCAAGGGGTGTGTAAATTTTAAAATAAAATTATGTATTATGGACAGCATATCTTAATTAAAAATATCATCGCAATATTTGTTAGCATTTCTGCACATTTGGAAGATTGGGCTTTTTAGTAGAACATTGATTCTATGTCTTGAAGTTGAAGAAGAGTTTTGAAGAAGTTTTGGCACGTTAAATCCAATGTTGGCTGATATATAAGAACAATCAATTTTGCCATGTAATATATTGACAAGAAACTGACTTTTTTTCTCTTCTATAGAATGTTCTTTCAGGAATAGATTGTGATCGGTGTTATGAGCAGGGTATACATTGTTCTTACGAAAGCTTAAGTACTTAACGTATCGTCGTTAAATATATTCCAGTCTAACTTAATAGCAAGTGTAAATGGGATTCCAAACAATACTGCAGTACTCCAATTTGCAGAACACAGAGTTTGTAATGCAATTTGAGAATTTAGCCATATGCAGTTTCGCAGACAAAACCCAAGATCTTGGAAGCTGATGTAGATACTTTTATTATTTGCGGCACAAAAGGTAATTCGTTTTCAAATAAAACGCCCAGATCCTTACAGCAATCCTTCCTCACCACCATTTATGATGTATGAAAATTTGTCTGGCAATTTACGTTTGGTGTAACTTACAATAAAGCATTACATCTTTACATTTAGCTGAAGGTTGTTACTACGTAAGTTCTATTCCGCACATAACTCTCAAATCAAATTAGACTATCACTAAGACCAAATGTATCAAATTTGTTCAACATTGGTAAGTGGTAAGGGTCAATGGCATCAAATGCACATGAAAATTCTGTATAAATGACGTCCCTCTGACTTTCACGATCTATTGACGAACTTATATCCTGAGTCATACATATCAAATTAGTGGTGGTAGACCTGCCTACTATAAAACCGTACTGATTAGAGAAATTTGAATGAACACTTTGATAAATGGCGGAATATAACACCTGCTCAAATATTTTAGTTAAATTACTTAAAATGGAGATAGGCCTGAAATTATTAAAATTAGACTTGTCACCTTTTTTGAATACCGGGGTAATTTTGGCAGTTGCCCATATAGATGGGAAGGTATTAGTTTTTAGGCACAAATTAAAAATAATTTTTAATGGCTCCAAAAGTCTAAATCTGCAATCTTTGGTCAGATAAAAAATGTTTATATTTGGAAAACACAAACACACATACCCTACTAAATTCATATTTTTTAATAAAAATTTTATTTGAATTTCACAGCTGAGATTTGTGTATTGTTTGTTGATAATAATTAGATTATCCGTAATAATTCACCGTATTGTTTTCCCTTTAACAGGGGCGGAGTTACAGACTACGACCCAAGTGACATCTTGAGAACCTTGGTGACTCTGGGTTGTTTCAGTTCCCACTGGCAGTTTGTTGAAATCGTACAACGGGACGCAGGACAACCCGGCTATTTAATATCTAAAACAGAGTGACGTACTTATTTTTATAATAACCTAATCAATTCGCCATTACAATTTACGCTAGGTTCCTTGACATCTGACCTAAGTAATATATATAATCCTTTAATAATCTTTTTTATTTATTTTTGTTGAAATTTAAATAAATTTCTAAATAATATTTTACTGTTGACATGTAGTAATACACGTACACAATGAAAATTTTGATAGTAATGTGTATATTTATTTGTTTGGCCATGAAAATTGGTAAGTGGTATGAGTTAAATAAATAAAAATAATAATAAAATAAAAATTTTAAACTATCCTAACCGGTATTGCTCGTTACAAATATTATATTATAGCAAAATTCGGTTTTTGACTCTCCCAGTGTCATCATTATTCACTTACATTAGTCACAATCAACATAGCCTTAAACACAGTGTGCATTTAATTCTACAGGAGTAGTAGAATTTAACTTGGTGATTCAGTTTATTCAATACACTTCATTTTTCATAGGAAATTTTATTCAGTAAGTTTGTAAAGTAATGTATGTTGTGTATTTGTTTCACATGAATTTCCATGTAGTAAGGTCCACTTCATTTTCGAATCAGCATCTTCAACAATAATTTGGTGCCTTATGCTGGGTCTGATTACTTCAAGAGTTAAGTTAATGAAAATCAGCTTTCATTATTTTTGTATGTACAATCAATACCAAAAACACATATTTTAAAAACACAATAAAAAATTATCTTCAATAGATAAGTTAAATAAGTTTTTTTTGCATTGAATACTTGAGCAATATGGACAAATCAAATATTTTTCCTTAAAAATATCTAGATATAATTATTATTTTTTGAGTGAACATAAATATATCATCTTTTATTTTCATTTAATATTTTGTATAATAGGCCTTCTGTTTAATTACACCTTTGTGGCATATATTCAAAATATAAATTATTAAATATACCGACTTGTAATTGAAATGATAAAATTTAATTTTTTTTAAAATAATAATAAGTTGCTATAAGTAACACTACTTACTTTATATTATAATTAGTAAAATTTACAGAGTCACTTTCTATAGAAGAAAGAAAATGTGTAATGTGTCTTTGTCATGCAATTACGGGGTGCTACAGTCGACAGAATTGTGCAAGTTACTCGATTTCAAGAGACTATTGGAATCTAGCTGGACGACCCAAGGTAGACGGTTTAAAATCATATGAAAAGTGCATGAAAGATAAAAATTGCATAGTTGAAACTATATTGAGATACACTGGAAGATTTGAAAATGCGGTTTGTATTTATTTTTATTAGTTGCTATTTATTTACATATGATATTTTTAAGGATGTAAATTGTGATGGACAATTTGACTGTATAGACAGATTTGCCATCCATTTGTTTGGTAGTAATTACGAATACCCTAATTTCGGAAAGACTTATACTGAGAGATTCAATTCTTGTAATAAAATGGCAAATAGTTCCGTTGCCCAAATCACTAACTATACTATCGGTTGCTTGGCAAGAATTGGAAGAAACTAATTTTTTAACTAGCTACTATTCTTAAGATTATATAAATGAATATTTAATATAAAAAAAAAGAAAAATAAAATAGTTCGAAGTAAATAAAATATTTCTGTTATTCGCAGTAGCCCGAAAATTTTGTCTACAACTCCAAAATTTAAGTATTTAAACGATATTTTATTAATATACAGATATGCATTTCAAGTTAATATTTAACAGATATAATATTTCACATAAAATTACTTATTAAATTACTAAATAAAATTTCTTATTTACATATTTATTTATATATTAAAAATGCTTAAATTGGATTGATGTATAAATTGAATATTAATAAAAAAATCGCAGTAAATTAAGATATTGATTTTTTATTCTAATTTGAAGAATAATCTTAAAATTTTATTTCACATTGGAATGACAAGTTTGTGTCGCTGCTTTTATATGATACAATATATTATTTTTAAACATATGATAACTTTATCTTCAATAGGATAAGTCAGCTGAACTTTACATTGAATGTTTCTCTTCTAAAAACGTAGATGATATGGACAGAATATTTATACTTTGTATATTAATATCTATATTAGCTAGTATAAATGCTAAAGGTAAGGTTAATTTTAATTAATTATGTACTATACAATTTAAAACTTACAATTGCAAAAAATGTTTTACTAATTTTTTCTTTTAAAATTGTAGTGAAATATAAAGAGGATTCCTTTGAATATAAATGTGTGAAATGTTTATGTCATGCCAGAAGTGGATGTTGGAGCAGATTAAACTGTGCCCAGTATTCTATACATAAGGTATACTGGATTCAAGCCAATTCACCTGTGGTTGATGGTGATTCATCTGACGATTCATTAGCTTACAAGCACTGTATGCAAGATGAGAACTGTGTAATTGAAACTATTATAAATTATACTTCACAATACGGAGACTTTGTAAGCAAATATCAGAATCATTTTTTGTATTATTACTTTTAACATATTCTTGTAGGATGCTAATTGTGATGGACAATTTGACTGTAAGGACAGATTCTCAATACACCTCTTTGGAAACGACAAAGGACCAATATTCGGTGAAGATTATGCTAGACGATTTAATGATTGCAATGAAGATCTGAATCTGACAAGTCTATTACCAGAGTACTCATGTGAATAATTAACATCAAAAAATATTTGTGATTTATATGTGGAAATTAATATTTTTAAAATAGTAACTGATAAAAGTTGGCAATCATCGATTATAATGATATATATATATATATATATATATATATATATATATATATATATATAATAATAAAATTTAGTAAATTTATAAAAGAATTATTAATATGAAGCATTCGTTAGAAGAATAACGTAACAGAAAGAAGTTTTGTATTTTCACCTGTTACAAAAAAAGTAAAAACCCGTTCAAAACACAACGTTTTATTATAGTATATTATACAAATAAAATCAGTTCATGGTATCGCCAATTTAGTAAATTTATAAAAGAATTATTAATATGAAGCATTCGTTAGAAGAATAACGTAACAGAAAGAAGTTTTGTATTTTCACCTGTTACAAAAAAAGTAAAAACCCGTTCAAAACACAACGTTTTATTATAGTATATTATACAAATAAAATCAGTTCATGGTATCGCCAAATGTCTTGTGCACAGTCTTTAAAACATGTTCAATTTGCAACAAATTCATTTGTGCCTGTTTGTAAAGTTTACCTTCTGGTAAACAATCAGGTTCAAATTTGAGAAGATCAGCAGCCTCCAGCAATATTCTTTTCGATTCCTAAAAATAATAGTATTATTACCAAAGTACTAAGTAAGGATTTTTTTTATAAATACTAAAAGTGTCCTATGAAGTTCATCTGGATCTACCAAGGCCTTTCTTCTGCCTATTTCAGCTATGGCTGCATGCAATTCAAATAACAAAAGCCCTCTTACTCTACTTTCACCTAAATAAAAAAAATGAGAATCAGTTTAAAAAAATTTTTAGTGTAGATTATAATTACCTGGTATTAATATTTTAAGCATATTATTTAATCCTTGACACAAATTGGCCTTCAAAAGTAAATCATCATCAGATAAGTTGGGTAGACCACCTTCATATTCCTGTCCTAAAATTTGTGTTAATGCAATTTTTACGTCGGTCATATAATAATGGTTAGGATGTAAGTAAGACTCATAGGTGCTGATGAAATCTTTGCAACTATTTGAATTTCCTTTTTCCAGCAGTGATAAATCTTTTCCTGCCCTTTCCATTATGTCCTGAATAGAATAAGCATTCATGAAGCCTGGACATTTACTACACTTCCAGTCGACTATCTTTCCGTTTTCTTCATCATCGATGAAAGATTTTGGCAATAAATAACCATTACACTCACTAAACAAATTATCATTTATTTTAATAATAAAAATTAAAACTTTAATTACCTATTTTGACATTTCATAGTGCTAAAGTTTGTCCCAAATTCTGTAACATCGCAACATCTTTCGCATTTACACCAGAAGAACTTCGTTTGGAACAAATGATACCTCCTGTTTGGAGTACCCCATAAAGGATCCGTGTAGCATATACTTAAGTGCTGACCTTTTTCGATTTTTATGCCTGAACTTATAAGAATTTCGCCTTTATTTGTGAAACTCTTTTTACAATTAGGTCTACAATTATGCTCAAACATTGAGCACGAATGAAAAAGACCTACGTGTGGGGGATCTGATAGAGGAATTTCATGACCGTTAACCTACAAAAATAAATAGTTAATGACCATATATAAGAATTATAAAAACTTTAGTTATTTATTGCATACTGTATGATAATAAAATTATGTACCATCAAAATTCCACATATTTTCATTATCTCGTCCTCAGTGAACGTATTTTCTAATTTAAAAAATTTTAAAATAAATTGACCCACAGTAATCCTTTCATTTTCGTACTTAGGACTCCTTTTGCGCTCTTCACAGTGACTTTCTAGCTTCTCCAATTTTTTCCACACATCTGGCAAAAATTGTTTCTGATAAAGGCAACGTAAAACCGTTATGCACTGATATATCGGATGAATGATTCCAAAGTTTTTCACCGTCACCTAAAACAACCATATTGACATATAACGATACTGCCTCAATCACAAACTATGATTTACTTTGTCTCCTCTTAGAACTGTGTATCTGCATTCCGGAATATGTGCAGGTGCCTTTTCACAAGTCTCGCTGCACATTGGCCATCCACATTTTGTGCATGGTTTACAGTTCTTTTCAGTAATTGCATTACCGCAACCTAAACAAACTGGTACGGAAGTTTGGGATGGGCCCCATATTAGGGCCGGTTCTTGAAGTACAATTTCCCCAGCCTTGATGTCTCTGGTTGCTACAACGTACCGCCCCAAAATATCATCCTGGCAAACCTTTGAATGAAAGAACAAAAATACTTATATTATATATATACTTAATATTTTTGTGTGAAATTTTATTTTAAATCTTTTTGTTTTTTTGGCTAAAAATCAAGTGCTATAATAATTCGCATGAATTTCATAAAAGAGATAGGTGGATAAATGGATGCCACATAAATTACTTAATTCACTTGAACATAACAAAATTAGGCGTTTAACAATTGCCAATTTTTTTCTTGCGTGCAACACAAATAAGCCGTTTATTAATTGTAAACGAGTTGATTACCACAATTTTCTCCGATCTTGAAAATGGGTTGGAACTGGTTAACCTGGTGAAACATTATTTAAAATATGTCGCCTTCATTCAAAAGATTTCATTCATTTAGATTATTGTATCGTGTATTGCCCGTTAAATTTTACATATTAACTAACCACCAAAACAAAGTAAGACTATAAATCGCATTAAAGATATAAAGGAAGCTTCGGAATGTTAAATAAGAAGTTTTGATATTTCTAAGTGTGGCTTTTATTGTATTTTGACGTAATAAACAGTTTAATTGTGATATTTTCTTCATTCGAAGAATTTTTTTGTGTCTTAAATTTGCTTGTAAAACGCAAAAAATTTGTTTTAAAGAAAAGTTATGTTATTTTAAACGAATATCCTGCATACGTAAATTACTATTTTCAGTATCCACTAATAGACTGAAAAGGGAGCATCGTCTTCAAGAAGATGAATATTCATTTGCTAATAAGTTCCTTGGAATTGGTTATTTTCAAAAACATGAGAAAAGTATATTATAATTTAATTTGTTATGTCGGATACTTTTTAGAACATTTTCTTATATTAATATAGTTAAAACTATAGTTTAAAATTTAATTTTAAACTAGAATATATATTTTACTTTTAGTTAATTACATGAATGAGAATAGAAAAAAACAGTATTAGAATATTAGTACATTTAGATTTAATAAGACACCGTTAACTTAATTATCGCCAAACTATCTCAAAGCACTTGCTTAGTCGAATTGTTTTAACATGGGTAATTCAAACTGACTAACTAAATTTGTTTGTTCTTAACATAATTTACGTACCTTAAATGGTTTGCATTGTCTCTTATGTTGTTTCCAACCATTTTTCTGATGTTCTTTTGAACAATAATAAACAATATGACAACCACCACATTTTTGTAAAGCAGGTTTCGCACAAATGTCGCATTTCGATTCTTCGTTCATTTTTCTACAATAAAATGTCGTCACATGCAGTTGTTTACATTACTGGATACAATTTATTAAACAAACATTCCACCCACTTGCGTTATTAAACGGTGATCTCAGACTGGCAAATTGCGACACAAAAACAAATAAACTTTTAACAAAACATCTAATTTAATGACAAACGTGCAACTGTAACTATACGGAAGACAGTCTACCTCTGGTGGGAATATGCAATGCTTTAATTATAGAACCATTTAAAATAAAGTAGGATGTTAGTAGATTAAGTAACATGACTCTGGCTCTGGAACTATTTTTAAATCGCAGTACTTTTAAATTTAATTCTGCAACATTCACTGAACACAACTTCATATCGATCTCATTTTAACGAATTTACAAGAATTAATTGTACTTAATAAATATATGTATATCAGAAAACAACAGAATTAAATAAAACAAACTGTGAATCATAAAATTCATATAAGAATAATAAACAATGAAATATAAAATATTCATTGAATAAAAATTTTACACACATGTTCAATTTTGTCTGTTATGAAAAACTCAGTATAAAATATATTGCACATTTTATACCGTTATTTTATTAGTTTTATTTCATTCAGACAGAAGATACAATATTACTAAAAAATGTGATTTTTAGATCTGAAAAACTTTTTAATGCGTAACATATTTTTGTAAAATTGGTATTACTCATTTTGAAAGATAAAAAATCTGTGATAAAGACTACTCAGACTACTATAAAAAATGCTATAGCAGACTTTTAAAATCTAGCTAAATATAAAAGTTACAGGAATATTTCTATTCTAAATGGGTCACACTGTATATATGTTCTTACATATACATGTATATATTATATTTAATTATGTGAACACATTTAATTTGCTTCAGGAACACATGTAGAAATAAAATCGTTATTCGACATCTTTGTGGAACGTACACTTTCAGCACAAGTGTTGAACCTCTCCATAAATGGATTCCTCATATTGTTTTTATTATTACAATTTCGACCATTTATATGGAGCATCAGTCTGTCTTTACAGTCAAAGGTGTTGTCACAATTACAGTCCTGAAAATTACACATATAGCATATTTCATTCAAATATAATTATACTTACCAAATTTAATTTGTTGGTATATTCAATAATGGTCCCGACAATGCAATTTTCGTCTCTCATGCAGTTATTGTACGCCTGCTGTGAACCGTTTGGGTCCTGTAAATTAGCTTTTAATTGACCTGCTTCTTTCCAATAATTGTAGTTAATGGAATATAAGGCACAGTTTCTTCTTCGGTAACAACCAGTTCTAGCATGGCACAAACATTTAATACAGTCATATTCTTCTGTTTGTAAGTAATTAGTAATTCCTGAAAAAATAGAATATAATAATTATGATAAATTATGACCAATGATTCCATAATTATAACTAATTACTACATTATTCAAACTGAGAATAAATACATTCTGTAATGAAAAAGCATAACAGAAAAGTAGTCTAGAATATAGGTTGTGGATCATGAGCACACTTGGTTGTCTATGAGCTGAGCGTATTCGGGAACATCCATGACTAAAATCCAGAGTATTCATTCATCTTTAGTAAAAATATTAAACTAAAAATTTACCAATCAAAAAGAAAAAAATAAAACTGTTGATTAAAGATTACAAAACTTAATAAATTAAGTTTAAGAAAATAAAATTTTCCAATTCAATTAAAAAAATATAAAATTAGCAATTAAAATTGATAAATTTAAATTTAAAAAATATTTTCATACTACAAAAATAGTGTGGTCGATTTAAAATGGGAACATCCCCTAAATCTTATATATATCTCCAGTGAATAATGTGCCAACAAATATATAATTATTTTATTCATTAAATATGTTCCCCATAAAATTTCAACATTCATCAAAAAAATGTATGGCAAAATGTGAAATTTTATAGATTAAGTGGTACTACATACATGTATTCTGATTCTGATCAACTAACTAACTAACTTTTTTAATATTTTGTCTCATAGTTTACTTAATCATAAGGAATAATTAATTTTTCAGAAAATGATGAATTTTGATTCTACAACAGATGTATTATAATTTCTTTTTTTTTGAATATGATATGTGCCCGGCTTGAAGGATGCGAAGTTCAATTATGGTTTTCATAAACAATGCCTTAATTGATTTTCTATATATTTTGACTATAAAAAGTATTAGAAAAATTATCAGGTAATTGTGTAATAATTAATATTAACATCTGATTACATGGAACTATGTTCTTTCTGACATTGTTGAAAGAAGAATTTATTAAATAAGTAGTTATTACAAATTCAAATTTTTATGTGAAATTGATATTTAGCCTATAACTGGTAATTTTTATTACATGTTAAACATTTAATTTTTATGATACACTTTTTTAACATAAATTAATTTATTATATGTATAAATGAACACAAGACACTGTATAAATTCTTCGTTTTCATGTCCTTTTCATTTGATATTATTACATACATCAATATCTACTTCCAAAATGTTATCAGACCAATTATTCAATCCATGAGACAAGATCTGAAAAAAAATTTAACTTTTATAGAAGATAAGACTCGACCCCACCGCACAAGAAATGTCCAAAATGCATTAGAAGAAGCAAATGTGCAAAGATTGAATTGGCCAACGAAATCACCAGATATGAATCTGATCGAGTACGTGTGTGATATGGTAGGTCAAGGAATTTTAAGGAGACTAATCTGCCCACAACTCCTCAGGAACTAATTGTAAAAATTCATCAATAATTTAATTTTTTCAATACCATGACGGATTAATTCACTGCTTCGGAACAGGTATACAGAGTATTAGAGTAACTATGTGTTTCTTTAATGTAGATTATTTTGCAAATTTACAATTTTCAATAAACTCCTTTTTGATCCTAGTCCGATTGTACAATTAGTTATGTTATTCTGTTTTATTCCCAAAAATATTAGGGGGTTGACGGTGTGTGTATAAGTGTTATAATAATATAAGACTTGATATTAAAAGTAAATTACGTCCAAAATATTTACAAAAAGCGGTAATTTAAACTAAAAGCGATTTTATTGAAACACAGATTGTTATAGTTATTAACGTTTCAAGTTTGCTTAATTTTTGCTAGTTATCATCGAGTAATTTATTCAGAAATCAATTAATCAATGTTTCCAGATTGCAAATACTTAAACTTATCGTTTGTAAACCTAATAAGAAAAGAGTTATAGGCTGTTTTTGATTGACATTTATTTACATTAGGCAAATATATGCGCTATTTTACTCACAATTTATGCTAAAATTAAAAAGTCAAATAACAAAGTTAATATTTTTGCTAAAAAAAAACGCTTTTAATTTTAAAGAATTGTAACTCGGAAAAAACTTTTGCTATTTATCATTTGGAAATATTGTAATTAAAGCTATTTAAAAAGTATTTAAAATATTAATTTTAAAAAATACCCAATATTATTATTGTTATTAACATTTTAAAAGAAAGTCGCCCACAAAAATCCATTTCAATTTTCACGACAAAAATGTCCACAAATCGTCAAAATATTTTTTTTCAGTTTCATCAAAATATAAAATAATAACCAGTGATAGATTTGAAATGTAATATAGACCTCATAAAATATTGCAATATGAAACACAATACAAATTATGCAACGCTACTAAAATTCGATATTGATTCTTGAACTAATAAATAAACAAATAACATACTATTTTCATATATTCTGGATTTATATTCAGCTGTCGAAAAAGAAATCAAAATAAAAAATAACATACCTTGAGACAATGCAATGATTGAGAAAACATAAAATAAAATAATTATTTTCATGTTGACAGTGTAATACCAAAGACCCAACTAATTACATTTACTGAACTTTATGAATTAATATACCATAATAGACATGCAGTGGTGGATCTTTCGGGTTTAGGGTTTTAGACTGAAAAATATAATTTACATTATGATGATAAATAAATCTATTACGCATTACCTTAGAGGTTTAAAAGAAAGCTGAACTGCAGAAAGTGGAATGTGGTCATGGGTATTCAAAAATATAAGGCATACCTTATATTATATAATGAAAAATCTGACCCCACCTTATATAAAATCTTAAACCCGTCACTGAATACATGATAAAAGTTATCAGTAAATGTTAAGTTATCATTGGAAATACCAAAAAATTGTTTCGCATCTTTGTTGAACAAAGAGATCGAGAGAGTGAGACAGAAATAAATAAGTACTACACTATCAACAAATAAATTATTTTTAGAGTAACATATATTATCAGCACTGCTGCAAAAAGATACCCTTGATATGTAGTTTGTGGTGAAATTTATCTCTTCCCTTTCCATGTAAACGTCGATGTTGGCATTTGGGGGCACCCAGCGAGCAGGGAGGGTTCGAGAACTCTTTTCGTACGAGAACCAAATGTAATTCTGGTCAGTCAAAGAAACTACCAAAGGACGGTAGGTGCTTGATAACCACAACATTTCCTGTACATAATACTATATGATGAATCATCAATTCTATTTTTTCCCAAAATCGATTATTTGAAATACACTTCGTATACCGTATATCTATATATATCTATGTATGTACTACAGACACCATACGACCAAATTTGACTTTCGTCAGAATTCATTCCCGAATTAATATATTTATATCAATAGCACATCAAAGAGTGACAACATTGTAAATGTAAAGGACAACAAAATTCTAATCAAAGAGAAAATTAAAAATTTGTGTACAAATATCCTTCAAGTTCAAATCGTTGACAATGGTGATGCACCTGCTTCTGCTCCGTTTACACTAGATGCTTCGGTTATAATTGAGAATTCTGTTATATCACAGCTATGTTACCAAATATCTGTGGATTAAATAAAATTCTAATCTAAATCTGATTTAACTACTATACATTACGAGCCCTAACAACTATATATTGAGACAAATATATAAGTTGCATGATTTAAGTGTTTCATGTTTTATGTTTTCCTACATGTTTTTCAAAAAATTAAATCATTATATCAATAAATTAATTGTTAATTTTCAATAAAGATTATCAATCAAAAACACGATAAACAAAATATTTATTCCATTATGGTTTATTAACAAAAATACCATATGTTCATTTTGTGTGATAACTAAATATTAGGACAGTATAAAGAAACTGTAATAAAACCGAAAAGTACAAAAATTTTACTAATGGGCTACGATGTGTGTAATGTTATCGGTTTAGGTCAAAAGTTAGTGGTTAAAAATCATTGTCCTACGTGAAGTAGCAGACGGACTTAATATTCCTAAATTAAAAATTTTATGGTAAAACTCGAAATATTCTGAAAAAAAGGTAAAAGTTGGAGTTGATCAAAATTAGTCTCTGAAAGGAATACAAAATTATATTAAAAATAATCAAAAATGGTCAAAAAATATACTCCTGTTTAGTTACTTCTTTATCTTTTATACATTAAATGCCAGTAAAATTAAGTTTTTTTACATTCCATTGCCGAATATATTAAGACATAATAATAAACATTTTAAGATAAGTTATATATATTTTCATTGAAAAATAAAGAAAGATTACCAAAATATTATACTATATTTCTACTACTAATAGTTGTACAGATTATTATTAAGGTTATAAAAACTATTTTCTATTGTATAAATATAGACTTTTAATATCTAATATTTGTAGGAATATGTATTAGTTAAATACATTAAACGAGTCGCTCATAACTTTGTAACTGCTTAACAATTTTTTGACAGCAAAATCATACTGAATGAAGAATAAAAATAGTGGATTGTGCTCATATAAGACTGCACAATTTGACATAATTACATTATTTTGTTCAATTTAGAAGTATCAGGAAGGAGGGGTAATTTATAAAAAATATCATTGAAAAGGAAAAATAAAGATTCCAAAAAACAAGGTTTCATATTCAACTGTTACACTATTTTCCGGTTTAAATATTAGTTAACAAATTTTTTTTTTTTTGTTTATTAATTTTTACAATTTAAAAGACACTGCTTTCCATTTTAACATCAATATAACCATTTTAAGGTAATTATCAATCAAAAATAAACATAGGTATCGCATTGCTACGAAACAGATATTCTAAATAAATAAAAATTTTATTGTTTCAGATTTTAAAGCGTTTGCCAAACGTAAAATAAGAGCGAATTACGTTAAAAATAGTCTTGGCCGTGTATTCAATATTTATCTCCCACAAAATACAACAAAAATTTTAAAGTGGGGAAAACCTTAAAATTTCATTTGTTAAACAATCAAGACAAGTAGCAACGGGTAAAGATGCGCGATTGTTCGGTGGAAAAGCTTTAAAATTTTCAGTGGATTATTGCCAAAACGTGACCCTCTAACCAGTCATATTTTTAATATTTCAAGTAGTCGTACGCTTACAACAAGTCGGTTAATTGAAATTTAAGTTTTTTTTGGCTGAAAATACGTTCTGTTTAGATTTTTATTTTGTGCTGTCAAAATGAACCGCAAAAATAAATCAAAGGTAAGTAAGTGTTTAATTAATTGCTCAAGTAATTATCGCATTAATAATGTAATGTTGATATTTTATTTGCATATTATATTAACATAGCAATAAAAATTTGTAAATTTATAATTATTTTAAATGAAATTTTAATAATAATATATAAAATTTATTATGCAATACAAAAAAAATTTATTCGTTTTAATAGAAAATAAGTGATTTTTATTTATTACATTATATTAAATTTAATTATTTATTTTATTTTTAAACCTAATCTATCGTAACAATATAATTTTGTATACAAATACAAATGTATATATAAAGCATGAAATAATTCTACTATCTATATTTTGTAATTCCTTCTATTTAATAAATTTCTTTTTACTATTCAAAGTTTTTTAATTTTTATTAAGTCTTGATTGACTGATTTTTATCAGCTTAATACTTAATACTTCGATATTGTCTCTATATAGTATGTCATTGATATTGAATTGAATCGAATATTGAAAAACTATTCATACTTTATATTTATCAAAAGCACCGGTTTAAAACATTTGGTGTATTATTTTTAATGAAATTGATTCTTATTATTTTTTATAAACCTACTTTAAACACTAAAAATAAATAAATAATAACCAAATAAATAATAACACCAGAATTACTAGATTTTTTTATAAACACATATTTAATTACCTTAACAAATATTAACATCATTCGCGTGATTTCAGTTAAAAAAATTTTAAAACAAATATATTCTATATATTATACTTTTCGAACTATTTATTTTTTATTAACACTGTTATTAATACTTTAAGAAGTATATAAGTAGGTAACTTTCCATATTTATTTAATTTTTTAAAAATATACACATATAAATAAATTGATAGAATTTTATTTTTTATAACATTATATAACATATCATATATCATATATTTAATAAATATTAGTATATTTTGCAGTTTAAATGGTTTGTCTGTAACAATATTGAAAATATACACTAATTAATCTTTTTTATATAAACTAAACGACAAAACTAGAAATTATTCATAAATAACACAAATTAGTATAATTTTATTATTTCACGTCTATTGTTGAAAGAATGTTTGTTATTTTGCCTTACTCACATGATTCTTTTTCTATAAATATTTTTTTATATTAAATTTATACATATTATATATTTTTAAACAATTCCAATTTTTTAAAAAATCTAAATGTCTTACTAAAAATATGATATGATATCTAGTTTAATATAATGTTTTCTGCTATTGAAAATATGAATTGTTTATTAACATAAACAACATAATATTATTCTTTAGTATTTTATGCAGCTAAAGCAGCCAAATGCTTTAGCAATTCACTTCAATAATTTAAAAAAATTCAGTACATTTGGAGCAAATTTAATAAAGCTGATTTTTATTTTTTTATCAACCACACACTTAAACATTATTTATTACTAGCACGAGGAATTGCTTTTTTTTTAATTTTGATTATTTCAATTTTCCACAGTCTAATGCTAAATTGTCAATTCAACAATAATTAAAATTATATATCAAGAAATATAAGAAAATAACAAAATTCCTGACTATTTAAAATTTCTATCAGTATCACAAATTAATTTATTTTTACCGATAACGTTACGTATGCGTTGATCTAAGCAAATCCAATCGAATTTATTTTATTGGCCATTTATACATATACATATACATATAATGACATTAAAACAATAATTAAACTGTTTAAATTTCACTTGTGTATCACTGGTAATTATTTTTAGTTCCGTTCCGGTAATTAAAGTACAAACAAAATAATTTAAAGAAGCGTTTGTAATACTTGAACATATGTATATCTATCAGAAGCTTATCTAAATATTTAGAACATTTGCCGAATTTTTAGTTGTGTAGTTTTTATTATTAAAATATTTTACAGTTTACATGAAAGATTTGTGGTTCACAATTCGACACCTTCCTTAAAAATAATCTTTTGAATAACAATAACTTCCTCAGAGATGATTCATTCATCTTGTACCACCTTATAAAATAAATTTATTCATATATTTGTTCGAAACTTTGATGATTTATTATAAATTTTACCCTCAATGATATATTTTAAATAATTTGATTTATTTGATTTTTTATTTTTGGTTTCGATTAATTATTCAAATTTTGTAAATATTGCCTTCATTCATTTTATTTTCAGAAAATTTAAAATATATATATATTATTAGTATATTTTGAAAAATTGATATTTCTCAATTACAAAAAGTAAATTAAACATTAAATATGTATGGTAACACTAACAATTTGAAATATTCCGGAATATTGGCAATACTTTTCTTTGATGTTTCTTGTAATAAAAGATATAGCTATTAACACGTTCCCAATAACAAAATACAGGAACAAAAAAGTATAATTTACAACAATAAAATAAATGTTTCCTGTAATAAAAAATATTTAACTACTCTTAACACTTTTGCAATAAAGAAATACAAAAAGGAGAAAACATAATATATCACAGTAAATTAAATATGTTGCCTTAATTTGTATATTAAATAACATTTTGCAGACTGTTAACAAATTAATAATTTTTTTAGAAATCAAAGTCAAGTAGAAGCCGTTCGCAATCTTTGTTCGCCGAAATTGGCGATGAAAATGATGAAAGTTCCGGCGAACAAATGTATCAAATAAAAACATCAAAAATTATGGGACGGTGAGTAAATATGTGTTTGTGTGAACTTAGGCAGTGAAATGCGCGACAACAATTTCTTTTTTGCAAGTATAAAAATAGGCGATTGCATTTGATACAATAAAATCACGTTTCTCATGAAATATATGTATGTACAGGTTTTGGAATTCATCCAAAACTATTATTAAATTTTTTGTCATTGAGCTTTTATAATAATCTAAAAATGAAATAATAACAAAACTATTTTTAACATGGTGTATCCAGCCCAGATTGATCTCTTGATACACATAATTGATGCTGTCAAAATACCTATAAACACATACTAGAACAAATATTTACAATCGAATAATCTTATGAGTTTAATCATAAAAATGTTAATAAACATTATGACTTAGCTTCTTATACAGTTCAGTGGCAATGGCAAGGATGCTTTCAACATTAACAGCTTATTGACAATTCTGGGTCTATTTTTATAATTTTTTTTAATATTTGCATATAAAATGCATCATACTTCACTCAAGAGTGCCTAACACACCTAACGTCAACTACACGCGTATGTATATATAGACTACGAAATTTCTCAAAGAACACATTTTAAATTTTGAAAAAATGTGGTAAATTTTGTTTTGGCGGTTTTGAAAATATAATCTTATGAATCAATTCTTCCTTTAAGCACAGGTAAATAATTTCATTCATAAAGTGTATAATTTATTTAAATAATTTTTATATTATATGCTCAATGACAAATGAGTCGCATGTTATGATAAAACATATATGATATATCAAGGAGTTAAGGATTAAAATTTAGTAATTTTAGGTATAGATCTTCTTATGTAAACTTATTTTTTACTACAATTCAAATAAATTTTGTTATTCGTTTTTTTTTTTTAAATTTTAAAAAATTAAACATTTTGATTGAATCCAATATCGATGTTTAGCAATGTTAACATTGTGCTAAGTGAGTGGCCGAATTATCCACAAATCAGTAATGGCACAAACAGAAATCTAACAACTGTTAAGATGTTGTCAGGGCCGTTTAACAGTGCCCAAAATTGGAAAAGAGTAGGCACCGGACGTCCAAGGGGCACAGATGTAGCTCAAGATGGACGTCTAAGACTTCAGAGTCCGATTTTCGACAACTAGATCTTTGACTGATAAATGCTGCATTATCGGCCATATCTTAAGCTAACTCTGCCCGCTAAGCATCGAAGACAACGAGTACAGTGGTGTAGAGAACGACAACATTGAAATTTAGAATGGCATCCAGTTGTCTTCTTGATGAATCCCGATTCTGCTTGAGTGGACATGAGGGGCGAAAAAATGTCAGACGACGTCGGGGAGAAACACGTCATCGACGTTGAGCGACATGTACACCAAACAATGAGCCTTACAGTATGGGGTGCTACTGCTCATGGAAGTAGGTCACCTTTATTCTTCATTAAAGGCAACATGACAGCGAAACGTTATCTTCATGAAGTAGTGGAGCTATATGTCTTTCTTTACCTTAATCGACCCTGTGATGCAATATTTCAGAAATATAATGCTCTGTCCCATGTTGCCAGGGTTAGTTTAAACTTTTTTGAAGATACCCCAGTGAATCTGATGCCATGGCTAGCCAGATCCACCGACCTTTCATCCATAGAACAAGTTTGGGATATGATGAGTAGAAACTAGAAAATTTACCCCAGCCCCCATGGACTTTGGAGATTGTAAGACAAGTACAGGTAGCTTGGGATACTATATCTTAAGAGAAAATATACCACCTCATTGAATCAATGCCAAGACGTATTGGGTAGTGTTTAGATTACCTCTATAGTCAAACACATTGTTAACTAAATTATTCAAAAAAAATCTAAAATTTTTGATATTTTGTTTACAAATTTTAATCGTTTACTCCTTTCTATAACATCTACGTTTTATCAAAACAATATTAAATTTGAACACCCCCTTCTTGGTGTTGCAATTTCTTTGTTACTGATTACATTTTTTAAAACCTTATTCTCAGTCTCTCATTTATTTCCATATAAATTAAGTGAGTATAACAAAATTAAGTTTTTATAGTTGGCAATTATCTACATGTACGCAATGTAAATGCACTGGTAAACCAGATTCAAAAATTCTTTAAAAAAATATTAACCCAAGATTCTGGTGAGTATATGGTGAACTGCGCCTTAATTTTATATGTATATATAGAGACCAAACAATCAATACAACTGTCTACTCGCAAATTGACCAAGTTCATGAAAAATTTACTCAAAGATGAGCTCCCTTAGTCAATAGAAAAGGCGTTTTGCTTCTTCATGACAGTGCAAGTCTAGGTATCGTAGAAACTCAAAAGAAGCTTTAAAATATTTAATGGGAAATTATGTCATCCACCATATTATCCAGATATTTGTTCATGTGTCCATTATTTATTTTTGTCATTGTCCAATTTTTTACGTAATGTACGTTTTAATTTCGAAGAAGAGATCAAAGCTGAGGATGATCTTTTGTTCAATTCTATGAATCAAAATTTTTTTCTCGTGATATGAATTTGCTTGCAGAACGTTAACAAAAAAAATGATATTTATGGAAAAATGTTTTAAAGTTAAACGTTAAAAACATAAATTACTTTTTGGTATTTAATATGCAAATGAATGATTTATAACGGTAGTTTACCAATAAAATAGAAACTTTTTTCATTTTTAGGATAGTTTGGATTACCTGTACATGAAAAACATATTATTTTTATCTCATTTGGGCCATCTGATTTAGTAATTGATATTTGTGCTTTTGAATATATAATTTTAATTAAATTAAGCGTCCAACCATATTCAGTTCGTTGATCGAGAGGAAAATCTAGTATATAAATTTATTAGCTTCTTAACTAAATCTTTGCAAATTTCATTCATTCATTGAAAATGATCAAAATACATTAAATTTAAACTTTAATTGATTTTAACGAATAAAATTTATTGAAGGAAATTTAAATAGAAAAACAAAGAAATGTGTAAATAACGTAATATTTAAAATATGTCAGAATAAACTTAATAAAACATAAAAAATATGTCATCGAGACTATGTTCTACTATTGAAACAATGCCGCATTACAAATTATAAACATATAATTCAAAATGAAAGTTTATTTAGTTTGTACAATTTATAACATTGTTGTACAATAATAATTGGAATTATGATGATCGCTGTAAATTTTGAGTGCAATAATTCAAAGCTAAAAATAAATAGATAGTTCAGTTACAAATATATTTTGCACTTAAAAATAAATGCAAATGTTTAACGAGCAATTATAAAAGACACATACATTAAAAATAACTTTATGCTTTGATGAAATCGTTATATAAATTTATAATATTTAGTAACAAATAACATTATTTTTTCAGCTACATATTTATAAAACATCATATTTATTTATTTTTTATATTACATTCACATATTTAGGTTATTGAATGTGGAGTTAATTACTTTTTATTTGAATGTTGTAATACTTTTAAACTAATTAAAATAATTTTAATTATGCATATAATTAGTAGAAAACCAGAACGAAAATTGGCGCCGTGATCGTGCCAAAATTAAAGAACAAAAGAAATAGAAAAGAAGTTCACTTAACTATTGCAAATGATAAATTGAAACTTGTGCATGCAATAAATAATAATAACACTACTTTGCCACGATTTGGCTCATGTCATTTAACAGCATGTGTTAAGACATTAGTAGACATCCAATTTAAAAAATCTCGTATAACTAAAATGATGTAGAGTTAACGCCTTTTTATATACAACCAAATCGATAATTTTGTCATAATAATTTTAATTGAAAGAAGAAAATTATTTTTAACTAATTACAATACGATACAATAATAGTTTGTGATCATCTGTTGTGCAGTCAACTGACTTAAACAACACCAATTATATTTATTAAACTAGGGATTATTTACATCTATTTGATATAATCCTCTTTTTTTCATATTGCAAATAGGAATCTCGAAAGCTGTTCAAATTTGCCAAAATAAATTATCACATTGCAATTAATGTGTTGTTAGTTAAAATTACGATATTTTTGATATAGGTATATGGTGGCAACAAAAGACATAAAACCAGGACAATTAATAATCAAAGAGGAGCCCTTGGTGGTAGGACCATGTACTGCTTGTAAAGTTCAATGTTTGGGATGCTACATCACACTCGAGAACACGATCAATTTTGTCAAGTAAGTCATACACGATTAAAACAACGAAACTAGGCAGTTTCCAAAAACCAAAATGACTGCAATATTCCTATTTCTGATTTCAATTCAATTTTCAACGATTCGAATAACAGATGTTCTTGCTAGGAAAACATCACTTATTAAAATTGGCACAATTCTGAAATGTCGCATAATAAATAATGTTTCCGAATTGTAAACACGGCCAGATTTAAAAACATGCAGTAACTTATTTGTAAATGCATTTTATATTAAATTTACGATGTTTTTATTTTAATTTTTGACAGATGTGCTAATTGTGGCTGGCCTCTCTGCGCAACCACATGTCCTGGATACCATAAGAAACATGGACATACACAATTGGAATGTTCAATACTTAAAGAATGCAAATCGGCGAGTTTTTTAAATTATGATGATGTTCAGTCGATGAGAGCTCACTTCCAAACAATTGTTCCTCTACGGTAGGTGTTTGAAGTTTTAATGAATATTTACATACTTTCGTATGTTTTGAACTTTTATATTTCCAAATGTAAACACTAGTTTTGTTTTAAAATTTCCAGAATATTTATTAATCGTGTTTTTGTGTTAGGTTGTGTAGTTAGACTAAAACTATTAGTTTATGTATATATATTGCACTTGGTATTTTAATCCAGATGTCTACTTTTGAAAACGACAGACCCCAGCGTTTTTAACTCCATTATGGACATGGAGAGTCATAATGAAATTCGAAAGCACATTCCAGAAGTGTGGAATGGAAATGAAACTTATGTAGTGAATAGGATAATTAAAGACTGGGGTCTTACAGAATTCACTAGCGGGGAAATTCATACAATATGTGGAATTTTAGAGGTATAGTGAACACATCAAAAAGTATTCGAAAGTTGGGTCAACCATAAATACATATACAGATTCAATACAACATTTTATTGTATATTTATACTGAACTGCGGTATTTTAATTTTAGGTGAACTGTTTCGAAATTGGACAACAAGGAATAAACATTAGAGGTCTATATCCTACAGCTTTTCTAATGTCACATGACTGTGTACCAAATACTAATCACAGTGATGAGGAAGTAAATTACAAATTAACTGTTAGAGCTTCTACTCCTATTTTGGAAGGACAACCTATTACTCTGAGCTACGCTTATACCTTACAAGTAAAATAATTAGCATTTTACTCCAACGTAAACTAGCTATCTTCTATAATTTTAGAACACGATGAAGAGAAGAGAACATCTTTTGGACAATAAGTTTTTTGAATGTTGCTGTGCTAGATGTTCAGACCCAAAAGAATTAGGAGCGTATACTAGTGCCTTATACTGTCCGAAATGTGAAAGGGGAATTGTATTAGCAGATAATGCTTTAAATATAGAAACAACATGGAGCTGTACTTCTAAAAATATCGGAAAATGTACTGGATATACTATTTCAGCCAAATCAATGAAACTTTTAATTGAAAGGTAAATAAATAAGTTACTTATTACACTACTAAATTATAAAATCATAAGAATTTAGATACTCTTTATTAGGGTTACAGAAGAGGTAGACAATATCGACTGCAACGACATTCCCGGAATGGAAGCGTTCCTGGACAAATACCGAAATGTTTTATATCCAACTCATTATATAAACTTAGGCGTGAAAATATCTTTAAGTCAATTATATGGGAAAATCGACAACTATTTAATATATGAAATGCCTGAAACATTGTTGGAGAGAAAAATTAGTCTCTGCAAAGAACTGATGGAAATATTCGACATTATTGAACCGGGATATACTAGAATAAGGGGTAATTATAATTGTATTACTTATTTATATGTTATTTTATACATAATTAATATTTATAGGAGTTACGTTGTATGAACTACATGCCCCTTTAATGATCATACTAACGAGGCAATTTGAGAAAAATGCGTTGTCCAAGTACGAGTTGAAAACGAGGTTAAGAGAAGTGGTCAAATGTTTGGTCGAGGCTAGTCTTATTTTATGCAACGAACCGAAAAGTTCTCCAGAAGGAATGATGGGAATCGCCGCGAAACAGGCCCTTCTTCAAATTAAGGACTGGGAGAATATTGTTGGCAAAATATAAAACATGTAGAATATATAAAAGTTTGAGTACCTCTTCATATTAGTCCAGTACAATTCCTACTAAATTATCATATAAATATAAGTTTTGATAAGATAACAATACAAATATTCTACTCACTTCTTTTTTTACTTTTGGATTAAAAGAGAACAAAATTGTAATTGTGAAAGACTTTTATTTTTAGATATTTAACAACTACTTTAATAGTTTGTAAATAATCATAAGTAAATATTTTATAACGTACATTTTATAAATGTAAGTGTATTACTGTTTACAATTTGTTTATATTTTAACACTAATAAAAAAATCTCTGATATTATTAATCTGTGATACATTTCTTAAATCTGATATGAAGAAAGATTCATATATTAAAACGTTCTGTTAAAGAAGGGTAAAAATGTAGGTAACCATATGCACCCCCTATTTTTTCATTCATAAGTGTGTGATTCATTCTACGGAAGCACCTGGTATGTTGGTTAAAATACCGTAATGTTGGGGAAATGTTATTTTTCATGAATATATTTTTACTGTCATAAAAAATGTCATATTATGTCAAAAATGACAAGTTAATATAATGTTCAAAACTTTAAAACATTGTAAATCTACTGAACTGTGTATGGAGTCCTTAGAATAAAGAAGGTAAGCAGTAATTTTAAATGTCTCAATGTAATTTCATAAAAGTATTTTTTTATCTGTCAACTCTTAATAAAGTATACCGGGTGACAAGGAATACATTAAGTAAGGCAATAACTTCTAGAACACTCGGTATATCAAAGTCAAATCTGGTATAGGTAAATGGTATGGATGGAAGAAAGTTTTCGTATATTTTTCACTTTTCGGTAACATTCGGTTTCACTGGAAATGATTCCTTCTTTGAATTTTTTAATGGAATACCCTGTATATTTTTACATTTTTTCTCGATCAGACTGTGACATTTAAATAATGTCTCCGACCACGACCACCTAGAATATTAAAAATGACTCTAAAAAATTAAGTAGGTGTAATTTTTTTAATGTTAATTTGATCGAGAATTCTCTCAGAAATCCAAAAATGTAAAAATATGCAAGGTATTCCATTTAAAAATTCAAAAACTACATACTATTTACCTATAATAGATCTCATTTTTATATAACAAGTGTACTAGAAGTTATGCCTTGTCTAATCGATTCGTAGACACCATATTATAATATTAATACTATTACAATATTATACATATAATAAATATACAATTTTCCCGTTGTGTATTCAAAATAGTTCCTCTAAAAATAATTCCTGAAAGTCACTCAGCTAAAAGACAAGCTCTTAAACACGTTGCTAATAATCAGTAATTAAGATTGGTAAGTAGTATACAGTAGTATATAGCATTTTAAATAAATAGTAAAATTAAGAAAATTTCGGATTTATTAAAGCAATTTCTAAATTGAAAGGTAATAAAGATTTTATTCTTTCATATAAAGATTTATATATTTTTCATATTATATTAGGCATGTTTTTCTATTTATAACTTTATATATCAAGTATTTTTTATGCCACACTGGGATACTAATTTGCTTTTCATCCTACATATTTTAAAAATTTTACTATTGATACGATGTATTATTATAAAGTAAATAACTTAAAATTACGATATAAAATAATTTAGAATAATAAAAAGTTGTAACTAAAATAACAATTTTTATTTTTCTATTAAAAATAGTTTTTAGATATTAATTATTCAATTCAATAACAAAAATTTGTTTTTCCTTTTTTATTTTTAATCATAAAAAACATTGAATTAAATTTATCCAGTTACTACAGAACAGTATTAAAATACATACATTTATTAAATTAACAATATCAATATCAATTCATATTTTACCTAATTAAAATATATTATAATGCTGACATAATACAACATAATGTAAATTAATTAATATAAATTAATAAAACAAATAATTAAAATAGATTACAAATAATGTATTGATTTACACTACTAATTTATTAAAACCATTATCCGCTACCCTGTGTAAAATATTTATTATTTGACATTAATAAAACTGAATGTTACTTCTTTTCATGACTGCATATTACATTTTAACACAGTAATTTAGAAACCGATTAATAATTTTAAAATCTGACTGAATAATTATTATTCCGATGTAATTTAAAAATCTGTTTCGGTGACTGTACATTTATAAATCGTAATAAAACTGTCCGGCGGGAGGCGCCCCTAACGGCGGGAATGCGAGAAGAAGGAATCGCCGGGAATTCGCGCCACATCCATGTAAACAATCGCGAAACGTCAAGTTGACTGGGTGAACTTCCCCCTGTATACTTAAGTGTGCAATCGGTTTTGCGCATGGCGAACGAAGAGGTATCGATCTGATTTCAGTAAGGGTAGTTCAGAACCCTTATTGCTCAGTGTTATATGTGCCGTGCTCTTTTACGTCACACTATTTTACTTATCAATATTTGACGATCATAATTTCATATTGATCCAATGCAGTTTCTGTGAAATGTTCGGGACGTCAGTTTGGCTGTCTACTCAGTAACGTCACTTAAGATTTATACTTAAATATTCAAAGGATATTTTGCATAAATGTAAGTCCTGTTTATTGAATTGTTATTCTGTAGTTGGTATATTATTTGTCATTGTTTTTTTTGTTTGTTTATTAGTTTGTTTACACGTTTAGATGTAAAACACGTTACTGTTTACTACAACACTAGGTGATTGTTTTTCCTTCTGCATTTATTTCATTTTCTTTTAATTTTTTCAATTTCGCACTGATACGGTACGAGTATTGGAACCAGTGGCTGTGTTTCATATTTCGGTATTGAATTTTAAATAATAAATCTTCATAAATTTTAAACATGTGCATGACAGTTTCAGTGCATTGCAGTGCCATGCGTATTACCTGTAATTGATTCAAACACGTGTTTACCTGGTACAAATTAAAATGGACTGTGTTTGAAAATGAAACAATTTACAATTTAATTAATTTAAATAAATGTCATCTAACTACATTATCATTAAAAAAACGGTACAATTCCATTTTATTTATTCTCATTTTAATTTTATATATTTTAAAATAATAAAAAATAATTTATTTTTAATATAAAATCATCCGCTTTCTGTACTTAGAAGAATACGTTTCATTATTATTTTACCAAATCCAGTTTGACGAGATTGGTAGCTAGTAGTCCATTTTTCAAAGAATTACAATTTGAAGTATCCCTTAACTCAATATACAGGTAGAAGAGATTATGTAGTAACGGTCAGATAGAGGGTCTGGTACCTTGTTTATGAGAATGAATAAACCGACAGAGACCTAAACAAATTTTTATTGACAATTATTTGTAAAGTCTGATCATACTAAAGTAGCATCAAAAGCTTTTAAATGTTACTTTCGTATGTTTCATATTGTATGCTACTTTCTTAATTTTTGTGATTCAGTAAAATTCAATTCAATAAAAAATATATATATATTAAATATTTAGATACATTATTCAACATTTCAATTATCAATGTAATATTTATACAGCTACTATTTGCAGCTGCCTTGTCTTAATTTTTTGTTATGTTTCATATTGCATGCTGTTTTTTAATTTTGGTAGTGTATTTTAATATTTTAGATATAATATAAAATAAATACATAATTTTGGTTTTTCAATTAAAATTAAGTTCAGTTTAAATTACTAATTTTTCACATATTACATGATAAAACAGTTATGATGAACTAAAAATCTTGTTAATGCTTAACAATTTACAAGATTCTTTTATTAACATGCATATTGTTAATTTTATTAAATCCTTTAAAGTTTCAATAGGATTGTATGTTAATATATTTATTTAATTTATTTGTGAATACAGCTGAACAATTAGGTAGTTTTTTATATCAAAATATAATTAAACAATAGCAGACATTTTAAATTAATAATTGAAAACATATTTCTGGTTTTCTCAGAAAGATGGACACAATTCGCACATTGTCAAAGAAAAGAACCACAAACTTTCGCGAAGATGAGACAAAATTATTAATACAATTATGGGGCAGTCCAACAATACAAAATAAACTGTATTTAACTCACCGGAAAGCCCCCGTAATGAGACTATTGGCCGCAAATATGCAACAACGTGGTTTTTACAGAACGCCGGATGAAATTAAAACAAGGATTAGAAATTTGAAATGTCTTTACCATAGAATTAAGAGGAGTATGCAAAACGGTACGGGTCTAGGCACTGTTGATCCCGATTGGCCTCATTTTAAAGCCATGGATGATATATTGACCAAAAACGTGAACAAAAAGGACATATACACGGATAATGTATTCGATGGCCCCAGATGCGAAGACATTAAACAGGAAATTGATGATATTGACATTAATGATGATATGGAATCGTACACCACTAATAGTTTTGGAGGGTAAGAACCATACACATTTATTCATTTAAAAATTAATATATCTAAATTGAAGACATGTTGCAATTTGGCTCCAGTTAACATATCCAAATCGAACATATTTAGAATACTATAGCTAAATTAAGTAGTTTTCAAATGTATATCGTGTAATATAATTTTAGTTCCGACTACGAAGAAGACACAATGCAAATGCCACCACTAACGCCTGCACCAACACCTGAAACAAAACCTGCATTCAAAGAAGGTGGCCTTAAAATAATCAAGGAAGCAAAAGAGCCAAAGGAAATAGAACAGCCAGTTCCACCACCACCCTCTGTAACCAAGTTACCAACCATTCTGCCAAATTTGACGATACCAGTTCAAAATAGTAATAATATCGGTATCAGGTCAACGCCAGCAACATCTGGACTACCTTTTCCTTTATTAATTCTGAATGGATTACCCAATCAGTCGATTGTCAATCAAACGGCTCAAACTCAGGCGGTTCCTGCTAATAATCAGAAAGACGGAAACTCTAACACAAAAACTACTTCAACCACAAATCCAAATATGCAAGGTAGGATTTACATGTTTTTTATTTGAATTGAAGTAAACGAATTATTTTTTTTTTCAGAAATTGAGATAACATTACGTGATATTGTATCAATCCAAAAGGAAACCTTAGAAATTGAAAAGCAACGGTTGGAAATAGAGAAGCAGAAATTGGATTTTGAACGTTTGGTTGGATCACAACTGTTAAGTTTATTACCAATGTTCGGTGGAATTTTACAAAATCTAACGGGCGGTTCCGACGGACAGAAAAATGGAAAAAAACGTGCTGCGGACAATGATTATAATTTCTTTAAAGAAAGCAAAATACTCAAAAATCTTTTAGAAGAAGGTTTGAAAAAATACTCGGTAAAAACCCAACCGTCTGACACCGAAGACGATGTACATGAAGAAAGCCTAGACAGCAATAACTAATAAAAATCAATTTTGTACTTCAAGAAACACTATTCTTTAACAATCTGTATTTTTTTTTTCACAACAAATAGTGATAAATTAGTCATGTGATGTGTTTGCTAACATTCCAAAGTTTGTATTATTTATTTTAGGATACGTAATTTATTTTTGTTTTGTTATTTTCACATAATAATAAATATATATTTCTATATTTAATTTATATTAACCTGGTTTTAATTAAAATTTTCTTTCCAAGAGACTTTCCATTTCAATTATTTCATAAATTAGTTTCTATTCAACAAATTTCAAAATTTATTTGGTGTACAATGATTAAATATTACAAATGAAAATGTTGTAGAGGAAACTACAACCTTTTACCCCAAAATTTTTTTTCCACGTTTTTTTTTTATTTTCATTATTATACCAGATAGATATTAATATAATCAATTCAACATACAGTAATTAAATGTAGTTTGGTTGTTCTCTCAAGTTTTCAAATAATATAAAAAGACTGAATTTTAACCTCTCTTAAATTTAATTTATTTATTTAAATAAAACACTAATAGATTCTGTAATAAAATTAAATTTATTTAAATGATTAATAACTACTATATTTTAAATAAAAAATTGACTACATATATACAAAAAATATTATTTAAACTCGAAATGAGAAACTCTTATTTATAAATATCACACAAAAAAATATTAATAAATCCTAATATCGGATATTTCCTCCTCTGGCTTCAATTATAGATCTTATTCTTCTTGACATGCTCTCTATAATGTTGCTAATGTTGCTATGTACATTTGGAGCATTTGATCCTATTCACGAAAAAGAGCTTGTTCCAGTTGACTGTTACAAACTAGTCTAGGTTTTGCCTAACTATTGATTCATCCAAGGTTGTCCTATACATGCCCGGTAAGTTTCAAATAGGGACTCCTCGGAGGCGGAGGTTAGTTGGAATTCCAACATCATGGAGATACTGGTAAGTGAAACACAACTCATACGTAAAAAGAACACATACACACCTTCACCCCTTCATCTGTGATAAGTTGCCTCCAGAAGAGAACTAGTAGTGGACGTATGAAATGTTTACTCAATATTCTAAGTACTCTATCTGGGAAAATAACAGTACTGTGTCTTAAGCCACAGCATTTGTAAAACATGGTCAACCTTGTCCAGGTCTCCTCGAAGAGGATCCTTTGCAGTACATCCGAAACAGTACTCCGTGAGATTCCAAGCATATTAACGTCCATAAGTCTAAAGAGCTTAAGCTGCTTTCTTGGAACTTAAATTTATGGTAATAATACACTTATAGTACAGTAATATACAAAAGATTTGGTTCTATGATACAGGGTTTCCGTAAAATGTATTTTAACCACAAACCTGTGATAACTCAATAAACCACTTTAGTTAGAAATGTATGTAGCCACAAAAATGCCGTTAAAATATTAAAAACCATATTTATCTGATGACCAATGTTATCTTTATTACATTACTATACCAAACCGTTCAAAATATATTTAAGGAAAAATGTTGTGTCTGGTTAATTTTGCAGTAGAGTGTATAACTGGAATGCTTCTGTGAATAACATATACAAAAATATAAAAATTTATTCACCTTGAAACAATTGAGATGAAAAAATATAGTAAAAACATAAATTTGCTAGTAATTTAACCAATGGTAGGAATTGAGAAGAATTAGGTTTTGAAGTAATAATAAAACGATCATAACTGAATAATCATTTATTTTAACCTATTGGGAATACATAATCAACTTAAACTATATATTACATTTTATTTCTAGATCTAAATCAGATGCATAAATAGCATAAATCTCACCAATTTCCAACACAACACAATTCACCTGACAAACAATACATCATACATGACAACAATACCTGAAAAGGTGCTCACAATGAAGCATAGTAATCCTACACTATCCATGAATTAAAATTAAGGAATACGAAGGAGGATCTTAATTATGATAGCAAAAATTATAAATTTCAATAGTCAACCTAAAGTATAACAAATATATTTTGTACCTTGACATGAACATAAAATAGAGTAGTATAAAATACAAATAAACCGTTACAAATATATATTTAAACCATATTCAATATTCAATTATCTACTGAAACCATCTAAATTAAACTAACATAAATAAAAGACCACTCTATATAAAAAAAAAATATTTTTTTAGAGAAAAAAATCCTTCGTCAAATACAATCAATAAATTTTCACAAACACATCCTTCAACAAAACCTTTTTGTTATGATTGTGCTAAGAAAAATATTTTCCATTTAATATTACAATACTTTTAATTGAATGTAAAATTTTGGTATAATTTACATATCTGCTGGCGGTGGACTCCCCGAAACAGTTTTGATGTTCTTGCTTTTTCTCAACTGTTGCACTTGATTTGGTGGACTGTAAGGAGTTCTGGATGCAGCTAAGGAACTAAAAAAAATCATAAATAGATTTGATTATATTAAAAAATTAGTTTATATAGTAAGCCTTAATGTAATACTGGCATGCAGCTACAATTAACACGATGCACAACACAAATTTCAAATTAAATTTTGAAGTACGTTGTTGTAGTCCTGTAACTGACTGATGTAACTGTTATTTCGAATTTAAATATGCTGCTACCTGTTCTAATTAATTTGATGCGATAGATCAAAAAGTAGATAGTAGATAGATAGTAAGTAAAATTAGATCCATGCAGACTGGCATAACGAAATAAAATCATAATTTTTCGCAAATGATACTTCTTCAAATGCACAGAAATGCACATGAAAGTATAAATTTTTCCAAATTTAAAATATAAAACTTTTAAATTTTCCAGAATTTTCAGACATGTTCGTACTTTCGAACTACATTGGGGGTATTAAGTTTAGTGTTCTAGTATGTATAAATTTTATTACAACATGAATAGATATCAACAAACCCTTTAAAAATTGTCCCACTAGCCGTTATATTTACTTACTTAGCATATGATGAAATATCCATGTTAGAAAATTGGACTAATGTCGTGAGTACCTGTAAACCATATCAGACCCAGTGAAATTGGTTAATTTGGGACAAACAAAGTAAACCACATTGTTAATGGGATATGTGAGTTATTTGTCACTTAGCGTGCTGATTCTTTTACCGCCACATTTTAATATTTTATTCAAAACGTTTTAACAAAATATTCATTAGACTTTAAATTAACAGTAAATGTGATCATGATTATTGTCCAAGAGATATTTTATAGCATTCCATGTGGCGTAAAAATTATTAATTTTTTCCATATAAGGATGGATAGATATGTTTAGGAAAATTAGAATGAGAATGTTACTAATTACATAGATTACGTCACCCCAACATAAATAGACGTGATCTATTCTGTTCAAAATATTTCCGTAAACAGCATTTTTTCCCTTCTATTTCTATATTTTGTAATTAGGTATTTTTTTATATATTTTACAAATACATAATACGAAATTCTCCAATTGAAATAGATGGATTTTAGCAATAAGCAAAAGCCATAAGAATTTAGTAAATTAAATTAGAAAAGCCAGACAATTTGGACCAATAAAAATCAGCATCACTGAATAACACAGTCTTTTACATGGATTAATCGTTCAAGTTAGTTGTCATGTATAGGTAAATTTTTACCTTGATTGGCTACTCGACGGCAATGCCAGTTTCGGGGATCTAATACTTCTTCGTGCGCTGACCAATGGCGATGTGGTGACCAACCTCTCCTTTTGTCTTCGACTACTACTCATGCACCACAACAACAGACATCGAGAAAAACAACATTTAGCATACCGAACTTAAAGGATAGCGAAATACAGAACCAATCACCCACATATTAAAAGCATTGTCTTAAATGCCTTTTTTTAATGAGTATTAAGGTGTAAAAAATAAACTATATCACGTAAAAATATTGAGATCGATTAAGAAATCAATGAAAGGACAAAATTTCAATTTATATATGGAAAAAAAAAACTCAAAATAACTTCAAAAACATTACAGATTTAGAAAAGATATGTATCTATCTGTATACACAAGACCATAAAACTTTGCTTTAATGTTTTAAAATACAACAAAATTATGTGGTGCTTAGCTCATATTTCATTGCAAAAAGAATTGAAATGAGATACCATCACAGTGATTTAAATGTGCACATAAACTGACTAAAACTGCACTGAAGTGTTAATATGAAAGGAGGCATATATACAGCATAAAATATTATTGCATTACTTCCAACTACTTAGTAAATTACTCACTTAGAGCCTGCTGTTATAGCCGGAACGCTGGAGTGCCCGCCGTATGAGTGGCGATTTCTGGATGAACTGCCTGTGATCCTAGGAATTTCTGAACGATTGCGAGTTTTGGTTTCCCATTCCTTATTGAAGTCCTCCGCCTCATCCTCATCCAAATTAATGAAATCCTGCCTCTCTTCCCTATCGCCAGTGTGCATGTTTTGTTCTTTTTCGATAATGTGAGCCCTGTCACCGATGTGATGGCCTATTGCCATTTTTTTTGTGCCCGATCTGGTGTCAGTAACAGTTCTTTGAGTCTCCTTAATGCCTCCCGGAGCTACGCGAGTACTGGAAGTCGCTTTGTAAACCTGCGGTCTTCCATCAGGCCCGGATGTCATACTGATAACTGTGCTACTACTGCTAAAACTGCTGTGAGATGAAGGATTTCCCAGCGAGTCCAAAGAACCGCCGAGGAGACGGTTAACATTTGGCATCAGAGGCATTGAAAATGGCATCAACGAATTGTGCATTCCTCTATGTGTCAGAGCTCTATTGTCGAAATCCCCAAAATCTCCCATCATGCCAAAGGGATCAGCGAAAAGTGAGTTCATCATGCTGTTCATGTGTCTCATTGTACGCATATGCGATCTACAACATAATTATGTTTCATTAAAATTTCCCAAAATCACATTAAGATTAATGTGTTGAAAGAATGTATGTATTAAAAATATTGTTTAATTTATATCAAGAGTGGTGGGAAACTTATTAAAGCTAAATATATATGTTACTAGCTTCAAAAATAATAATAACATAAACTAAAATACAAATTGCCATTAAGAAATATTTAATTCAAGTGTAACAGACATTTCTAAAACAGCATGGCGGAATGTTTATTAGGACAAAAGCACTTGAAACGAAAAATAAACTTGAACACAATTAAATGAACTCACCCGAAAAACGGATCGTCTTCAATATCACCCATTAATGAGCCAAAAAGCGACATTTTTCTCTGATAGCTAAACGTTTAATCTTCTCGAACACCTTGAACTGAAAATTCGCGAAACAACTTTTGACAATAACTTTTGACAGCAAACAAGCATCGATATTGAAACGGTGTCTAAAATCACGAATTTATTGCCAAATTTGACCTAAATTCACAGACGATAGATTGCGTTTTTCTTTATATTCACGCCTTTGTGGTTTTAAAAGACTTCATATATAGTATATTTTATTAAAGTTTGTGTTCTAGAATTTAATTGAAAATATATTTGTGTGTATTCGGGTTGCCTACCTCACTAATACACTCCAATTTTATATATTTTTTTTGTTTTGTTTTGTTTCTTGTATTTAATAACGTGAATATTTCAAAAGTAGCCGTTTAAGTTTAAGTTTAAATTTAACTTTTAAAAAACTAATCGAAAACTAAACAGACTAAAAAATACTTTCAAATCTTATGATGGCTAAGGCAACTGTCGACATCTGATATATTTTCATTAATCAGATTTTCTCTAATAAAATAAAATTAATATTGTATTACAAATATCAGGAAAATTATATAAATTATATAAATATATTACAAAATCTCAAGTTTAAATATTTTTAAAATAAACATTGAACATATGATTATTTGACGTTTAAACAGGAAACTGTAATGTTTTATTTATTTATTGTCAGATGATTGTCTAATATTGCTAAAACACTGATTTTTATCGGTATTTTCATTTCATATTTGGTGTGGTACATTATAGTTACATTAAATTTTCAATTGCAGTAAAATTTGTTTAGATATTTACGTTATTTTACACTATTTTATTAAAATTGTTGACGTGTATACATATCTGTCAAATTTAATATTCTTGTATAAGCCACGTTGGAAGCGGATGCGGCTCTTAATTCTGCCAGTTTTCTTAAATAAATGAATAAAACTTGCTAAAAAGGTAAGGATAACAAATTTTATTAAACTTATTCTATTACTTAGTTGTATATTATTTATATAATTTTTTTTATAGGATACTTATTGCAGGCTTTAGTGACTAGTTAAAGCCCACAATGAAGGTGAAAGATTTAGAACGAACTGCTAATGTAGCATGGTCTCCAAAGAGTCAATACCCAATTTACTTGGCAGCTGGTACAGCTGCCCAACAACTGGATGCCAGTTTTAACACAACTGCTGCCCTAGAAATATATTCTTTGAACTTAAATGAACCTGGACCTGATCTACAACTGGTTTCGTCTGCGACAAGTGAACATAGGTTCCATAAAATAATATGGAGTGAACAAAATAATGGGACTATAATTGGAGGCTGTGACAGTGGTTTAATACAAATTTACAGTGCTTCTAAACTGCTGAAAAATGAAGAAGCACTTATCGGAAAAACAGAGAAGCACACAGGTCCTGTACATGCATTAGATATCAATCCTTTCCAAGCCAATTTGTTGGCAACAGGAGCTGGAGAATCTGAAATTTTCATATGGGATCTAAACAACACGACCACCCCAATGTCACCTGGTGCCAAATCACAACCACTTGAAGATGTTCTATCGGTGTCTTGGAACAGACAGGTTCAACACATATTAGCTTCCACTTTTGCTTCAAAATGTGTTATTTGGGATCTAAGAAAAAATGAACCAATTATTAAGCTTACTGATACAGTATCAAGGATTAGATGGAAAGTTGTGGCATGGCATCCAGAAGTTGCTACTCAGTTGTGTCTTGCTTCAGGTTAGTTTATTTATCAGTTTTTTCTTTAAATGCCTTGTAGTTATAATAAACATTAATTCCAGTTTGAATTGATTCTGGTTATTCCAATCAGACTGTCTTGCTATACTGGTGATATGTGTACCTGTGTATATTGAAATGTTAAAAGTCATTCATTCATATTACATAAAAAATGGCATAATGGCAACAATTTCAGTAATACTAAATAATAAATAATAATAATTTTTTTCAGACTTATTGAAATATTTTAAACTTAGTTTAATATTTCTTGTATAGTGTATATTTTATCTTCAGTTCACTATTAAGGTTATCAGTTGTTTTTGATTAAAATAGCTATAACATATAGTATTTTGTAATAGTCATATAATAGGTACTAATGTATATGTAATTTTTTTATAATTAAATTTAAATTTTAAAATATGCTTGCTAAATATAAAATTACAGAAATAAAATATATAAAATTCATCGAATTTATGGAAGAAAGTGGAAATTGGCAAAACAATTTGTTTCAAACAGAAATCATCTAAAAAAATATTTTAACGTACTAATTGTGGATGTAATAATAATTTTCGTAATAAAATTATTTTATGAATTAAAATAAAAAAAATAATTCCTTAATACAAATTATTATTTTATCTTTATATTAAGCATAACATATTTTAATAACCCTTTACATAATTCTATTTATTTGAATTTGTTTAAGGATAATTAATTTATTTAAATATAACTGCGACGTAAAAAATAAAAACTTAAAAATGATTTTTAGCTGTGATAAATCTAAATAATATTTCTAATGATTGTATCCTTTATAGAGGAAGACCATTCCCCCATAATCCAGTTATGGGACTTGAGATTCGCTACGTCGCCCCTGAAAACTCTGGAAAACCATCAGAGAGGAGTCTTATCCGTAGCCTGGTGCAACGACGATCCCGACTTGCTTGTGAGCTGCGGCAAGGACAACAGAATTCTTTGTTGGGATCCGAATTCGAATCGACAGAACGGGGAAGTGCTCGCTGAAATTGCCACCACGAACCAGTGGAGTTTTGATATCGCCTGGTGTCCGAGAAACCCTGCACTTATCGCCTGCCCCAACTTCGACGGGCACGTCTCCATTTATTCTCTCATGGGAGGTATGGTTTTTTGTGCTTATTTACTTTAATTTTGTATAACAAATATTATTGTTCGTGCAGGTAAAACGCAGCAGATTCAAACCACCAATAAAATTGCGGACAGTTTTCCGGGCATGGATGGATACATACAAGCTCCAGTTTCCCAGACAACGGCGGTGGTCAGTTGCGATCTTACCAAACCACCGAAATGGCTCAGAAGGCCGTGTGGTGCTAGTTTTGGCGTAAGTGACTGCCAAATAAAAATTATTAATAATTAATAAATATTATTTCTGATTAAACGGTTTCAGTTTGGAGGAAAGTTGATTACGTTCGAACACGATAAACAGTCGGTAGCCAACGCGCAGCAAAACGCCGCCCCTGGTCAACCGATTCCGAGGGTAAACAGATCCGTTCAAATCAGTCAAGTGATCACTGAAGCAGAATTCGTTAAGAAGTCGATCGAGCTCGAGAAAGCGGTCGAATACGGGAATTTCACCGAATATTGTTTGAACAAGGCCGATGCCACAGACGATCAACACAAAAAATACATCTGGCACTTTTTGAGAGCACAGTTCGAACAAAACTCGAGGGCTGAACTGTTAAACCTTTTGGGCTATAGAATTGAAGACGTCAATGGTAAATTAAATCAGGTTGTTGGCAAATCCCAAAACAACGTCGACCAGCTCACCGATGAATTTTCACGAGTACGTAATTATTACAATTATTATTTTATTTCAAGAGTTTTATGAACAATTATTAGTCAATTCAAAGTTGTCTAATTTTATTAGCAAAAGTTTGTGGAGTTGGAAGGTTAATAGTAAATTTTTTCTGCTCATGCTCTGTATGATACTACTTTTCATCAAAGAATCATTGGATAATCAATATTAAAATATTTTGTTCTAATATGAGAAGAGTTTGTATTACATTGTTTTACAATTATAAATTTATTGAGAATTGTTAATGGATAAATGATATTTTTTCTTCTAATGCTAATAAGAAGTATTTATTCTTTTAGCTTTGAATTTTTTTATGATCTAGTTTTCATATTTGAATGTTAATTTTCATTTTTTTTTTAAATATTATATTGAGATACAATTTAAAAAAATGTGTGCACAAAAAACGATTACTAGAAATTAATTTTAATTTTGGCTTTTAGCTTGACGATTTGAATTCTGATCCGTTTAACTCAATTTCCCAACCAAAAAAGAAGTTGACTTCATATAAAATTAAAACTGGGGATGGTGAGTATATAATTATTGAGTGCAATTTTTATATTAAAATTCGTTTTTATCCTCAGATAATGAAGGATTAATTACCCAAGCCTTATTACTCAATAATGTTGGAGCAGCCGTTGATTTGTGTATAAAAGCCAACAGATTTGCAGATGCCTTAATAATAGCCACCACAGGTTTGTTAAGTTCAATTAATTTTATAATGTTTTCTAACACAAAACAACATTTCTCAGGTGGACCCGAATTGTTGGCCAAAACACAGCATCGGTACCTTGAACAGAGTGAGGGTTACATATCAGAATTGATAACTTCCATGATTTCCGAAGACTGGGCATCCATTATTAATAACTGTGATATTAGTAGTTGGAAGGAGGCCTTAGCAGCTGCCTTAACACATTCTACAGACGAGGATCTTGTAGTTTTATGTGGTAAGTAAGCATTTTAAGTCTCATTACTGTATTCTACACAAAGAATAAGCGGATACATATTTTTTCTATCACTTCTTGAAACAGATATCAAATTTATTGTGATAAAATGGCTGGAAACGTTCACAGTGGACTAAATTAAAACTAATTGGGCAAAGGACGCACGACATAAATCAAGGTTGACACCAAATTTAACATTCGTTTTTATAGAATATTGATTGTACTGAAATTTATTAACAGAATATTGCAGTTGCATTTAAATATCATCATAATTTTTAATACTACCCAATGATAAATAAAATTAGGTCGCATACACAATGAATTATTCTTAATTGCATATTTTACTCTTATAATTGTTTTTAATTAATAACATGCTGTTGTAAATAGTAATTTATTCATTCAATATTGTTGACAAGCTGTATGTGTTGTTCAATTAACAGAACAATTTCGTGTTCTGACAATATTGGACTCCCTTGTGGATTCTCAATTATAACTGTACCTGCTACTGAATTCTTTTCAAAGTTAATAACCTTGCAGTATGGTTGTTTGGTAGGCATAGGTAAATTGCACCTTACATTTATAGGTGTAATGAAAATTGTGTCGCCGTTAATTTCCATAAGATCGTAATCACACTCCAGTTTTCTATTTTCGGTCCACAAGTCGAATTCCTGTATTCCAAAAAGTGTGAATATTAATTCTCTTATATGCTCCAGACCAATCGGAACGCCGCCAACTTCCATCAGAATTAATCCCTTATTCGATCCATCAAAATGAATTGATTCAATATTTACCAGTTCTAGATTGGCCCATCTGACCACGGGTATTACAATATTCGCATATTTCGTCACAATTATAGATAATTTATTGCCGTGCACTTGAACATCTTCGTTTATAATGATTGTATCAGTGGGTCCCATTAAGGTGATATCCCTGAATGAAGCTCTTATCGATTTTTCTATATACTTTTCATACTCCTTGCAGACTCTTTCCAAATCTCCGCTTGTTTTGTAAAACACACTGATCACATCTGTGGGATTTAATTGAGCTTTCTTACGCATCTTTTGTATTCTGTTCACGATTTCCCTGGAGGTGCCTTCATCTTGAAGTTCTTGATTATGGGACAAGTCAATTAGCACCAACACATTATTATCCGTATTTCCAACGTACCGATCGCTGTTGTATCTAAAATTAACATCTAAATGAATGTCCGTTTTCTTAATTATATGTCCACCAATTTCAATTTCCCCACGTAACGTAAGTTCATTGATTTTTTCTACAGTCAGGTTTGTTATTTGATCACCCACCATTTGCATATCGTTTTTCAGTCTGCTACCTAATGAAATATACGACGGTCTTGCCTTTATTGTTGCTCCGTATTTCAATGTGTCTCTACTCATGGTTATCTTTTTGACGTTGATTTCGGATAAAATGTACGTTTGCAAAATACTAATATCCTTTAAAAAAGCGGAACTTTCGTGTACCACGATGATTTCTTGCAGGGGATGTTTCACCTGAATTTGATTCTTCTCACGAATTGTCCTGCCCAATTCGATAACACTTTGCATGTGAACCACGGCCTTTTCAATTGATTTGTCTATCAACTGTTTATTAACTAATGGCGTGGATATGTGATGGACACTTTCACACGTATTGTAAGTTAACTTCTTCAGAACTTGGAACATGTACTCTGATAAAAATGGCGTAAACGGGGCCATTAATATTACGAAATTGTAAATAACACCGAAAAGTGTACGCAAGGCTTGTTTCGTTTGTCCTACGTTGGTTTCACCTTTAAGTCGAGGCCTGTTCATGCGAATATACCAATTTGTTAAATTGTGCATGAATTTTATCATCTTGGGTACGACGGTGCAAATGTGATATGTACCCATTTCTTCTCTAAAGGACTTAATTAACGAGTTAGTGCACGACAGAATCCATTGGTCCATTATATTGGAGGAATTAAGATCTTTTTCTTGGTAATAGAATTCTCTAAAAATTACAGTCGTTTTAGTTTATTCTTAAGCGTTTAGGTTTTTTGTACCTTTCGTTGGTTTTCACATAATTGTCGATGTTCTGCATCAAAAACCTGAATGCGTTGTACCAAGGCAGCATGAAATCCTTGATGACATCTCTCACCTCTTCCTCTTTGAATTTCAAATTTTCACCTCGAAGTGCTGGTGAGTTGACTAAATACAGTCTTAGGGAGTCGGCTCCGTACTTTGCGATGATGTTCATCGGATCCGGATAATTTTTCTTGCGCTTTGACATTTTCTGACCATCTCGGGCCAACATTAACCCGTGAGTAATAACGTTTCTAAATGGTGCACAGCTCATTAAAGCTGTAGATACTACCAGAAGTGTGTAGAACCTGCAGAAACATGATTGTGGATTCATTAATAATTGTAGTACTACTAAATTTAGTCTAAATGACAAATGACTTCATGTACTAATTAGAACAGTTGACTATTGGTGGAAACTGATCTTATGAACTTTTGTAATTTAATGTACTTACCATCCTCTAGTTTGATCAATTCCCTCTGCTATAAAGTCTGCGGGGAACTGTTGTGGAAATTTATTCTCTTCGGCAAATGGATAATGATCTTGTGCGTAGGGCATGCAGCCAGATTCGAACCAACAGTCAAAAACTTCAGGAATACGTTTCAAAGGAGGATTACCAGGAGTCTTACTTGGTATTTCCAATTGATCGATGTATTCTCTAAAAAACAAGTTCTTTAAATTGTATTATTATTATTAAACGGAACAGTGGTCGTACCTATGTATATCCTTTATTTTAACACCTGTCATTTTCTCGAGATCGGCGATGCTGCCGACGCACAAGATTTCGTTTTCGTTTCGCCAGATCGGTATGGGTGTGCCCCAATATCTGTTCCTACTGATCGCCCAGTCTCGAGCTTCGCGCAACCAATTTTTAAATCGCTTTTCTTTCACTACTCCCGGCACCCAGTGAGTTTTGGCAACCGTTTTCAATAAATCATCACGCATGTTTCCAACTCGAACGTACCATGAAGGCACAGCCCGAAATATTAAGCGGGTATCCGATCGCCAACAAAACGGATAACTGTGCATGATCTGGAAAGTTTAAGAAGAAACTGAAATATATAGTAAATGTGGACGTGACCAAACAAATGTTAATGTTGAAAAGAACTATTTCTTCTAACTTGTGCTTTGTGTTATGCCTTGAAAGATGTCTTTTTAGTTTATGATGAATTTCAATAATAGGATCAAATTACAATTCTTTCCACTTATTTCTACTGTCCACTACTTACTGTTGTGTGTTTTAAAAGTCTCTTTTTTGAATGAATTTTGTCAATTATCTTTCTATTGGCATCCATAATGTATAGTCCTTCAAAATCGCTGATCGGTTTAATAAAGTGGCCACTTGCGTCTAGTGGAGCGACTGGAGCCTGTTCCCTCGTTATTATATCAGCGTCCAAACAAATTCTGTAATCTTCCTCTCCGAAATACGGTGCCAGATGCACGACTCCTGTTCCGAAGTTTTCAGCTACGTACTCATCAGTGACTACTCGAAAAGCACCTTTTGTTTGTAAGTGCTTGTAATAGTCAAAGATTGGGCAGTATAAGACATTTTTTAAGTATTCCCCCGGAAACTCCGCCAGATGTTCTACTTCGCTTTCTTTGAAACAAAACGTCACGCGCTTTTGCATTATAATATAAACTTTCCTGGTTTTTTTTACACGGATTTTCGCGTACATCAAACTAGGATTCACGCAAAGAGCTAGATTCGAAATCAAAGTCCATGGTGCCGTGGTCCATATTAGAAGTCCCCCTTGATCTGGATCGCCGATAATCGGCATTGAAACCACAATAGACGGATCGGACACATCTTTGTAGTTTTGTGTCGCCTCGAAATTCGACAACGGAGTGTGACAGGCGTTTGAATACGGCATCACTTTGAAGCCTTCGTATATCATACCGTTTTGGAATAATTGGCTGAACACCCACCAAATAGATTCCATATACCACGTGTACATGGTTTTGTAATCATTCTCAAAATCTACAAGCAAATGTTATGCAGGTGTTTTTATAGTTTTTTTTTTTTTGTTATTATTCTTACCTATCCATCTACCGAGTCGTACACTCAAATTTTCCCATTCGTCTGCGTATCGTCCGACCAATTTCCTGCACTCTTTATTGTATTTGCTGATGCCCATTGCCTTAACATCTTCCGGACCCTTGATTCCTAACAAATTGTCCACTTCAATTTCAACAGGCAATCCGTGACAATCCCAACCGAAACGTCGTTCCACGTGATAGCCAAGCATAGAGAAATATCTAGTGACGACATCTTTGACTGTGCCGGCGAGCAGGTGACCGTAATGTGGTTCTCCAACAGCGAATGGAGGACCATCGTAAAAAGAAAACCTAAAATATATATTTTATCCAAGAATTTTAATAAATTTAATTAATTTAGTTTTGTAATTTTTCTCGGAAACAGCTCTACCTGGGTTTTTCCGGTGTTCGGATGGCTATAGACTTTTTGAACGCCTCGATTTCACGCCAATACTCCAATATTTTCTCTTCTTCCCTAGGGAAGTCGATAATCTCGGGAACGTTTGGTACAACTTGTGAATTCATGATGATAAACGAATAACTGAATTTATGCACGAAAACATAAAAAAAAATATTCGCATAATTATTTGATGTCGATTTGAAGTTTCTGTGCGAAAAAACTTGACATTTTGGCGACACGGTTTACAAGATGTTAACAGTTTTAGCCAGTGTCGACTCGTCGACTAAAAATTTACAAGTATATTTCACATGTCATTTCTTATAAAAATAATAATCCATTTAGGTATATTATTTATTTTATTATATAAGTACAAAAGATAAGCAATAAAAAATAACTCATTGAATTTCGACTCTTGCAACAAATGTGTGTGTAACAAATTTCACAAAAAATATTGAATGTTAATAATTAATTGGTAACAATAAAAATACTACTACTAATATTTTCTAAAGATTTTATTCATTATGATCTACTAATCTATCACAAACTCATTATATACAATATTTTTTATAAAGTTTGGTATGAACCCATTTTAAATAGACAACTTTTTTTATAAAACATTTTTAAAAATATATTTATTACCACTAAATAAGTGGTTTTTGTGTTTCCAATAATAATTACAAATAAATCTTTTCAGAACAAATGGGTAACAGGCTGGAACAGGAAAGCAAGATAAACCCAAAACTTGCCCAGGATGCGCAACTTTGTTACATATGTGCGGGCAGCTTCGATAGATTGGTACAATCCTGGAGCGGCAACGCCACCAAATCCACCGAAACATTGCAGGAATTGGTCGAACTCGTCACGTTCCTTCAGAGAGCTGTCGAGAGACAAGGAAGACAGGTTCAGGTTTCGGGTGCTCTAGCTGAACTTTTGTCCAGATATGCTTCATTATTGGCAGCACAGGGTGAACTGTCTACTGCTGTGGCATATTTAGGAAATTCGGCCGACGAAAAGGTTTGTGTTAATTAATTCTACTATATTAGTGGTTTACTCAGAAAATATAGAAAGTTTCTCTTACATTTTGTTAAAACAATTGTAGTGTGTCCTTTCGGCCACAACATATATTTATATATAAAATATATTAGTCCATGATTTAAATTTAAGTACATAATTATTACAAATATAATAAGATATTGGAATTATTTTGTGTTGGAAAAATACTCGAATGACGAAAATTACCCAAAAATTGTAAGACAAAATTTTCTATATTTCTGTACTTGAATAATTATTATTAGTTTTATTTACAATAATAAAATTTTCACATTAATTTTATTCAGATTGCCTCGTTGAGAGACCGCCTTTACGTAAGCTTGGGCCAGAAACCGGCTCTGGCTCATGATGTCCGTCAACAGGTGCGTCGTGGAAGCGCACGCACGTCCGTGTCCTCCACCGGGGGCGCGTACGGTCTCCCGCCTTTGCCTTCCCAATACAGTGGTGTACAGCCTCCTGCACCTGTGCCGGCGCCTCAACCATCCTACGGTAACTTCAACACCGGTCTGCCTAACGCTACTGCGGCGACACAACCTTGGCAACCGCAACCGCAACCACCGATCGCCAGTTTCCCGCAACCGCCAACGAGGCCGTTCTCGCCTGCGCCTCAGGCTCCCCCCAGACCGAACAGCGTCGGATCGAATCAAGGTAAATTTGTTAAAAGTGTATTAATATTGACTATTCATTAATTAGGAAACACAAAAGAAATAGATAAAATGTTTAGCTTCAAACACTTTTTGAATCGATGTTCTGTGATACCCTGTTTATTGAACTCTTCATAATAGTCTTCTAACTAAATTTTCGAAAGAGTAGACTCTCCCAGAGTCGAAGTATTGCATCACATAACGGGACAAAGTCTGCAGAATTGATCGAGAAGTTCACTATTAATGGCTGTCAAAATAATTATTGTAACGTCTTGAAACTTGAACTTAACTTTTGTAAGATAGATAGTCTCCACCAAAGTATTTCTTTCACGTATACGTAAGGTTTGGAACTGCCTTCGTATAGATACATAAGTCGTTTAAAAAATAACTAATTTTGATTGTTAAACTATCTAAGGTTCATCAGGATTGCCATCCAGGAAATACGTGCTTGATCCATCCGTCTCTGCCAACCAGTACGGCCTGCCACCCACCAGGAACCAATACGCACCGCTACCCTCGCAGCCGGTTCCATCCTTCCAGAACAATTACAATTCGAACGCACCGTACACGCCACCTGCCCTAAATCCAACACCGCTCGTTCCCAATCCGTCACTCAATCCTGTTCCACTTGTTCCAACCTTAAATCCCGTGAGCCAGGGATATAACAGCATGGCTCCGCCTCCGATGAGTGGTCAGCCGCCTGTCGAAGCGGGACAACCCGCTACTTCATTTACTGCCAACGCACCTCCCGGCTGGAACGATCCTCCGGTTATTAGCAAACCATTGAAGGCACAAGTATGAGTTTTTTTTATTTTACTAATATTATACACAAAATTCAAATTTATATTAAGACTGCAAGAACTATAGTTACTGTAATTTAAAAAGTACAAAAATTTATTTCCTCGTAGTTATGTATTGAAAATTTTAATAACTTTTTTCTTGCTCAGTATGACGCATATGGTGGTAACATCATAATGTCTGCCCATCATGCTGGCACGAAACTTTTAAGAAAGGTATTCATAACGTGTGTTACTAATGCGTTAATAACGGTGTTTCAAGAAAGCCATACACAAATGGTTGGTTGATTTCAGGGATGTTGAACAGAAGATAAATTTTTCCGATAAACGAATCGACCGAATGACTTAAATGGAATTATATTAAATATCATAATCTACTATCATACTAATTGTGTTTTATCCATCGACTACATTAAATTTTAATTCATTTTAATCTTATGTTTATTTTTTACATTTATGATGATGATTATATCGTTAAGCTAATTAATTTATTATTTGTTAATGTTAGAAATACAAATGTAATTTTGATTTCCTTCCACTATTTGATTGATAGTAGCATTTTTAGATTTTGAGTTTCATGTTTATAATTTTTTAACATATAATTTAAAACATTATTATTAATAAATAATAATAATAAATATGGTTTTCTGTAATGGGCTTATTATTACTGAAGAAAGCAAATAGCCTAAAGATAACTTAAAATTTTAAATATGAGCAAACAAAATTTCTAATTGATTCAACATCCCTGATTGATTTTAAACAAATCTAAAAAGTGAGCAAAATATTGGAAAATGAGCCAAGTTGGACAGTTGGGAACATTTATTTTGATTTTTTTAATAAAAATGATAAACCGTTAAAAATTTGCACTGCTTTTAGTTTTTAAAGCTTAAATTCTGAATTTGAAAAGAAATTTTGGTAAATATGGACAAAGGGCAGCCCAATAATAATATTTGAAATAAGTTTGGTATAAACTTCGATAACTGGAACCATGACTTGTCAGGAAAAAAGTATGACTGGTGGTCCTGAGAAAAACAGACTAGGGGGCCTAATATCGACTCTTTTGACAATTTTTCTCTCTAATTTACCAATGAAAAGTTTATTTAATAATTTATTTATGAACATTTATTCTATCTTTTATTATAATTTTGATAAAATAAAATTCCATAACTTTAATTTACATGAACAGAAATCGGTGCAAACTTGTATAAAAAAAACGTTTTCTTCTTTCTTATTATATTTTATATAATTGTTACTGAGACAGAGATATGATCACTCTATAAATTAGATAAAATTTGATTTTAATTTTTTTCAAGATATTTAATGAATATAAACTGTTCTATATTATCATTTAGATGCAGTGCCTGAACATGGGTTGTTCTTAAAATCCTTTGATCAATGTTAGGGGTTTCTACCAAAATTCCAACTTATTCCAATAATTGGAATTTATAAGTGTAAATAAAATTTGTACCAATAATCAAGACATTCGAGTTATCGAAGTTCAAATTATGAAGTAAAAATCACTCTGTGCGCTACTGCCACCAATTTGATTCGAGTTACCGAAGTTTGAAGATATTTCTTTTTTACAAAATTACTTATCATTTGTTAAACATTTTGTAGCCTAAAGCTGAAGCTCCGCCTTCCGACCCAATAACTCACCCCATTTTCGGTAACGCGCCGGCGCAACCACTGCCGACAAACGGGTACGGTGACATGGTCGCACCGCCCCTTCAGCCTTACAACCCAAACCAATACCCTGGACAGGGTGGTGACCCCAACGCCATGTATCAACCGCAACAGGCGTTCGCGCCTCCATCTACCTTCAATCCCGGACAGTTCAATCAGAATGTGGTGATGAATGCGGCCACGGCGAATCTGTCTCAACCAGCCGCCGTCGCGACGCCCGAACCACCGGCACCGATACAAAAGCCGCCCATTCCCGAGGAACACATCCACATGCAGACTGTGTTCGATGAGTTGAGAACCAGGTGCAGCTGTGCTTCTAACAATGCTGTAAGTATAAAAATATTCACTTAAATTTTCGATATATTCTTGCCAATTATATAATATTTATATATAATTTATTTTTCAGCAAACTAAAAGAAAACTTGAAGACGTTGGTAGAAAACTAGAAACGCTCTATGATTTACTACGAGAACACAAGGTAATGTATAATAGATTTCAAGGATTTCAACAATTTATATTTATTTTTTATGTGAATCCACATACATTGGTTAACAATTTTCAAGTTATTACTTAATCATTTTATAATTTTTATTAATATTTTTAGCTTTCCCCGACAACTCTAGCATCTCTTCATCAAATGATTCAATTAATTCAGGATGGAAATTACACAGGAGGCTTGCATTTACACACCCAACTTGTATCCGGACCAGAATTTGCGAAAATAGCTTCGTTTATGCCCGGCTTGAAAGTTTTGTTGCAATGCGCCATGTCGTTACAAGTCTACTTAAGATAAATGTAACTCATCTTTAGATGACAAACTTGCATTTTGCTCCATTAATCCGTTTCTACCGGCAATATAAAATTGAGTCATAACTGATGATTATTAGATACATTTATTTTTTTAATAAGTCTGTATTATACAAATATGTATTTACTAATATTGTATAATTGTTTTGTTAAGATATTTTACATATGTTTATTGTAAGTGAAAATATATATTAATGATCATTGAATTTAGTTGTATGAAGAGGTGCTTTTCATATAAATTTATTAATAAGACGTTTTGGTGTTTTATTTGAGGTCTTATGTATTATCTTTAAAATCATCCTTTACACATTGTACCCATCATTCAAGTAAAATTAAAAATAATTTACTTTTTACTGTAATAATTAATTTACAAAAAATAAACATAATTGGAATTTTTAATGTTGATTGTAATAGAACTAAAATTTTTGTATATAAATCAATAATATATATAATGGTACATTTATATAAAGTCAATAAAAACGCATTAAATTACATTCTTAAAAGGTTTATTAAATAGAAAAATATATAAAATCCATATACAAAAATATTACCTCAATAAGACAACGCTCATAAAAAACATAGAACAAATATAACATGCAAAAAGACTACATTTGAATATTTAAAATTAGTCATCTCAGAATTTGTGGCTCACACTTAAATTCACATTGATAATTTGTCAACAATTTTAATATTCACAGTAGACTGAGTACAATTTGTCTTAAGAATTGTATTATACCACTTAACAGGATTTATCTTGATTATAATGTTAATATCATTCTAATATCTAGAAAATAACTAACTAAATAATTTTATGCAATAGTGTAGTCATAAAATAAATTATTGGTGTTATGCTTCTCCAAATCAATAATTTCTAAGATGTCAGTTTTCAAGCGTAATTTCAAAATTTCCCTCCAAATATCATCTCGATGCTTCTTGTCTGTAATTCCAAGTCTTAATAATGAATTATCATTAATTCTGAGTAGTGTTCTTCCTGTAATGTCGTGTTTTAAAAACGTGTCTGAATATAGTGAAAAGTAATCACTGCAGTGTCGTCTGAACCACTTCTGAACATCTGTGACACTCCATGAATATACATATCTAGGTTTGTCTGATGATTTTGTCTAAAAAAACGAATATTAAATAAAAAAATATCAATTTTAACATAAATAATAACCTTTGATTTATTGTTCGTATTTACTGTTTCCTCTACCATTTCCTGCGAATTGGATTACAAACTAATTAAATTTGTATACAACACAGATTGTATTTATTTTATATAATTAATAATACTTAAATATCAGTACAAAATTTATACGTAAATAATTACTAATTGTTTACTCAAGTGTATTTTGATTATAACCTCAACTATTAGTAATTCCCATAGATACAGGACAAAGAAGAGAGAGAAAGTGAACCCATAGAGACAATATCACAACTTGTATAACATCGATTAATTAATGTTTGTAAGAAATTACTAAAGGAAAATAATATATATTACCAATAAATATCAAGAGTAGGATTTGAAAAAAATATATTTTATTAATTTCTATTTTCAGAACACGAAAGAGTTTAAAATTTAAAAAATTTAAATATTTTTACAATTTTCTAGTTTTTGTGAAGTGAATAATCAAAACTAAATATATATTATCGAATTTTAAAAGAAAGAAGCTACAATTGATTACTCTAAAATTTTCTGAGCACATGTGATATATTATTTATGATATAATTTCCGACACTTTAATCATCATGCAGTAACTGTTTTAAATATAAGTTAGGAATGTAAAGAACTCCATATCATAAAATTAATTTAATAGTACCAAATAATCTTTAAAGTAAGTTAGGTGGGGTCAAAGTTTACTTTGAACAGGAGTGAAGATTTTGTAAAAAAATATAATTTACTCCCTTAATACCCTCCCACTTACCTGATATGTTTCAAAAATTAAAGAAATAATACGTAATACTCTCCGTTTTCAGGACATGAAAGACTTGAACTCCATAAAAAAATAATAATAAAATTCCAATGTATTTTACCAGATTTATACTTTTGCTATGTATTTTTATTAATATTCAAGAATATAAAAAAATGTAATCACCACATACAAGCACAAAACTGAATACTATAAAATTTTCTGAAAACGGTGATACTTTTTTGTTTGCATGTATATTGTCTATGATATGATATAATATTCGACGCTTAATTTATCATAATGCAATAAGAGTTTTTAAAAATAAGTTGGGAAAGTAAACATCACAATTGAATTTTCTCTGAATCACATCTATTAATTAATGTTTGTAAGATGACTAAAGAGAATAAATTATAATTTTTGAGCTTCATATACAAGCAGAAAACTCTAAATTATATCGAATTTATAAAAGGAAAATTATATAAAGAAGTTACATCTGCATATTATAAAATTTTCTGAGAATGTGTGATACTTTTATGTTTACATTTATATTATTTATGATATAATTACCGACACTTTATCAAAAGTTGTTACAGTAACAGTTTTAAAATATATATATCAGGAAAGTAACATTGTTTTAATTAAAATTTTATCAAACAAGTTGCTTGTTAATTTAAAAACTACATCATCTAGTTCGTAATTTTTTTTTAAATATGATGATAAAATATGATATAATTTTCAACAATATCAAAATGAAGTAATAGTTTTAAAATACAAATCTGGAAAGTAATCTTGTTTCAAATAAAATGTTGTCAAATAAGTTGCTTGTTAATTTAAGCACTACATCAGCTAGTCCGCCATTTTTTAAAAAAATATGAATTTTTTTATTAAAGTGCAAACCTGACCTGACAACGGTTGTAAGTTCAGTCAATATTTTGCTTTTGGTTTACTTTTAAGATTTCTCTCTACTTTCTGAGATCTGGTGTTTTAACACTAAAGTCTAATTTTATGCTGATTCTCATTACAATTTGTTACGAAAACATACCTATTAGCAAATAATGTAAAAAATGAGTTTATGTAATTGTCGTTTCCAAGTCTAAAATGTATGTACAAGACAGAAGAATCGATTTTATTTACGTAAAAAATGTTGCGTCAATAGAATCTCGCGATTTTAATGTTTAAAGAAATACAAAAATTAATTATTAAAATTGAAAATAAAATATGTATCTATATAAAATTTACTGATTTGATATTATCATATGAGACGTTGAACCTGTCACTCACGTATTAACTGATTTTTAACAAAATAAATTGACCTGATTACATTAAATTAAAAAAAAAGTAATAAATCTAATTTATCTACACTAATTTTGTACTATACCTGATAATGATAATATCAGACTTTTGTATAATTTGAATTTAATAATTTAATAAGTATGACTTAATCGTTTAAATATAATATACCAAATATTCATGATCTGCATTTTGACTAGATATAACTTCGTCCATGATATAAAATACAAATACACAAAATGCTTTAAAAATAAACTGAACTAAATCGATCAAGAAAATTGTTCGTCACAATATAAAAAATATATTATTTCTTTAATATCAATCAAGCATAGTGACTGTAAACAAAAGGTCCCAATTTCAACGTGACTCAGCTTTGCGTCAAGGAAATCGATCGAAACAGTCCCTATTTAGACGCGTCGCGGCGCGTGTTTTAGTTCAGTGTTAAATTGCGATAGTTCTCAGAAGTGAGAATGTACGTTTGCTGTCAGCTGTTCTAATTGTTGTTCAGGTATGGGGAGAACATATCTATGTACAATTCGCCAAAAACTTAAAACCCTTTGTTTGTTGGTATAGGTTAGGAATTCCTACATTATATTGGATTTATATTTATGTATTTTTATTAATACAAGTATTTATTTGTTCTATTTAATAATTTTCAATTATAGAATCAGGTATACATGTTTGTAATAATCATCTTTTATTCCATGAACTATTTGAACAAAGAAGTTCACTGACCCTTGTTTTTGGTTATGTTAAAACTCTTGGACTTTGAATTTTACATTTTGTTTACAAAGATTTCAGTAACATTATTTATAAGATTTACAATAGTTTTTAATTTGAAATATATTATGTTAACACGGTGTAAACATAAAATAAAAATTATTATTTTACAAATGGTTATAAATTTTATAGCATATTCTCATTAATTTTACTGCCTTTATTGATTTTGACGTGCGTCACTTTATATTGATTATTTCTATAAAAACACGCACCATTTATTGATTTCTAATACTGGAAAGTTTTGATAATATCTTGTAAGTGATGAGACTGTAACTATGTAATTAAGAAATTATATCTATTTTCTGTTTCGATAACGACATTCTAAAAAATATTAACTAAAATATTGCATACTTATAAATAATATATTAAATTTGAATATCTAATTATATTATATTTTTCTTACTTGAACAGGGTCAGGGTGTTCCAAATTGATCAACATACAGTGTAAAGTATGTACTTATAGATAAAATATCATGTTTTTTGGGTCAAAACCAGAACTTATAGTATAATTTTTTAAATATGAAAATTGAAGAAATAATAGTAATATAACTTCGTCACTGGAATAAGCGTTTCCTAAAATGAGTATATACCAAAATATGAATTTATGTTTTTCGTCTATGGAATAAACTAATAATAACACAAATTACCTTATTTTTCAACAATATTGAAATATTATACTAATAATATTACAATTATATTAATACTCGCAATATTCATATTTTATTTGCTTGTACCAATCTACCGTTCGTGGTAAGTTTGTGGTTGTTACTTTTTTCACTTGTTCTGGGGTAATTTGCTCAAATGATTCATTAATTTTACCATGAACTTTAGAAAATGATATGATAAGTGCATTAAACTGAACAGTGGATTGGTGAATGCAAATAAAATTTGAATATTACAAGTATTAATAAAATTGTAATGTTATCAGTATAATATTCCAATATCGTTGAAAACTAAGATAATTTTACTCCTACTAGTTTGCTTTATATACCAGTCGACAAAAAAAATCATATGAATATCATTTTTTTACAAAATTTTGGATATACAAAATTTTTTATATAAAAATTGGTATATACCCATTTCAAGGGGGTGCTTAATCCGGTGATGTAGTTAGATTTGCTATAAAAAAATTTTCATATATAAAAAAATACTTAGTAAGTTTTGGTTTTAGTTCAAAGAATCCTTAAAAAACTAAAACATTATGTATAAATTAGCTACACTTATTTAAACGTGAATCGCTTATAGAAGTATAAATATTACAAATTATGGAAATTTACCAAAAATCTTATATATAGGTTCTTTAAAATAAGTTTTATTAAACAAAATAACATAACAGAACATAAACAATGTTCCACATGTCACGAGAAAATAGTTGTCGAAATTGAAGAAGATCCACTTCAGTTTTGCCCTCCTTCACAATTAAATCCCTAATTTAGTAAAAAAATGGATAATGGTAAAAATAAATAATAGTCACTTGGAGAAGTATCTGGCCTATGTGTATGACAGAAACATATAACATCCTTTGAGTCTCTAGTGCGGCATATGGTATTTTATTAGTATAAAAAAAGTTTGACTAAGGTTTTCATGAATTTGGTCAATTCTCAAGTTGACAGACAGTTGCAATGGTCGTTAGACCTTCTGGTAACTTGTCAATATGTTAAATTCCACGCGCAGTAGTTAAAATATTTAATACTTTTTTAAGCACTGTTCCTGTAGGTGCATCTCCTTCAACCCATTGTCCAGACGAGCAAAAATTGTCGTAATCAACTCAATTCGTCGGTATAATACGATCAATAAAAAGCTTATTTGCGTTGCGTGCAAGGACAAAATTGGCAATTGTCAAACACCTAATTTTGTTATCCCCACTTAATTTATATAGAATCCATTTGTCTAACTTTTTCTTGGAATTCATTACACGAAGCCTGTTTCTAATGGGTGATTCATATCAATTTAATGATTGGCCTATTTTCAAACATGTTGCAATCTTTGGTGTAAGTGTATAACTGCATTCGTAGGTACTTATCGATTTAACGTTAATTTAAAGATGCTGACGTCAAACCAATCCGAAAGTGTACATTCTCTCAAACTGTTTGAAATATTTTAACCTACTTTTTATGTAATTTTTGTTTTACTTTGTAAGATTAATTGATATAATCTTAAGTAACACCAAAATCCTTGAACTCTTCACGTATGTTTGTCCATGTGGCCTTGTAGTTTATCAAGTGGACCAACCCCTTAGCCAGAAATGGAACCCCAGACCATTGTCGACTCATCTCCGTGTTTCACAATAGGACGCGTATATTTAGACTTGAGTTCCTCGTTCTTAGGACGTCTCACATCAGTCATACCATCTGTTTTAATTAAATAAAATTTCTCTATATAATTTTTTTCCAGTCGTTGTCTATATGCATATGTTCGCGTGAAATTGAGAAGGGCTTTTGTATTTTTTTTTAGATATTAGAAGTTTTTTGGCTGGTCTTTTCTTATATTAGTTACCTTTTAGTAATCTAGCTCTCCCAATTCTAGGAATTTCAGAATTTGTTTGCCTTGATAGTCAGTGATTTTTTGTGTGTCCACAAATGATATTGTGGAATAACCCATGATACAAATAATTTCTCCAAGTTAAACGATTTTATAATATTAATTTGCCTTTGAGTACTCTTATATAAATTTATAATGCGTTGTTTAATTTCGGCAGAAAAATATTATTAGAATAAGTCTCAAAATACACGTTGTTTTTAAAAAGTTGCTTTACTTTTTTCCACACAAAATATCATTATAATATACAGTGACTACACATTTATATACACTGGGTGTGTACATATACGTGTATATAAATCTCAATTATTATCTAAACCGTATATATTTTGAAAAGTTGCTGATCCAATTTTAGCAGCAGTGTTTATTCTCCAGTATTAACATGTTGAGATGAAAATAAACAAATAAAAATGTAATCAAACAGAGAAAGTTCTTAACCATGTGCATTTTTCTTCTTTAAGGGACCAATATTTACCTAAATTTAACATTTAGTTCATGTTCCATAAAATTACATATTGTTTAAAAATTGTATCACTTCATGCTTGATTTAAAATAATGGCCTTGAACGATTGCGTGATTCATTTGTGACTTGATAACCGGAGGCCGGATTCACCTAAGTGATGACGCAAAACAGGTACAAATTCGCGAGCGCGATGCAGTCCAACACGAAATACACACATTTTTCTAGACTACAAAAAGGGACAGCACTACACCGCGTGATCCTGATTCCAATGCTTTACTTTGTGTCATCTTTGTCATTGAAATCTGATCTTAGAGATGACACAAAGCAAACATGTTTGGCCTCTTTCCAGTTTCAAAGATTTTGGTTAATGATGCGGAGAATGAATCAGGGGTAATTAAATTCTTAAATTTAACACACTAAAAAGGTGTTTACAACATATTCTTAGATTTCTCTACACTATTTTGCTTATTTATTTTTTATTTTGTTATAACTTACAACAAACGAAATTCTGAAAATATCGCAGTATTTTCTTCATAATATTTTCTTTAGAATAGTTTCAACCTTTCTTCTCATCTCAACAGAGATTACATTAATGTGAATAATGCAAGATTATGAAAGATTTATACCTTGTGGGCCCTGGTGAAAACATTTAACGATTTTTATCAATAATTTTTAAAAAATTAATTAAATTGTTTTTATTATTTTTGTACAAAAAATAAATTAATTATACAAATCCAAAATCCTATTTTTTGAAATTTGTATTTTTGAGGCCATTTTTAAACAAATAAACTTAAATTTATTCATTTAATATATCAATCCAAAAGAGGTTAATTGAATCAATCCAAATTGCTCTTTATTATTCTTGGGAAATCTCGAACAATAAGGAAATTGTGATATAATGGAGACATTGGCTAGACTATGTATTCAACATGAATCTAACCGTTCATTTTGCTTCATTTTATATACAAAGAGGCTACTTTTTGTAATACACACATATAAATAAGAAATTTACCAGTTCGACAATTTCTCAATAGACAGTTCTAGTTTCTTAAGGTTGTTTTGTAATAAATAACTTTTACTAAAATAAAACTATACAATTTTTAATTATTATTCCTTTCGTTTTGCAACATTTATTATTTTGATGTGAGATTTAAGATTTTCTTCTATATTTGTTTATTTTACAGTCAAGCTTAGATAATAACTTGCCAGTAGTAAGGTCACTTATTGACCAAGGTCCAGATTTATATGCAATTTCATATATATTTAACGTACCCTCTTTTCAAAACAGATTATTTCAATTTATGACATTTCACGTCCAAATGGAAAGTTTTATTTTGCATATTTTTGATGGAATTACATATATTTGCATATTTGTAAAAAGTGTTATTTGTTAATCTTTATTTTTTTATATTATACTTTGTAATTTGTACGTTTAACTGTTGCGGAATTTATTTTTATTTTAATATATTTGCTTTATGCTTATGTTGTCAGTTAATATCACTTGAAATGCATGTTGAAAGTAAACATTTTTGATAATTTTTTTATAAATTTGTGTAAATCTTAAAAACAAACTGTCTAGTTTCTTTCTTAGTCCAGATATTTCTCTATGTGACTAATATTTATGTATGCCATTTGTCGAATTTGTTTGAAATAAACGGTATAATTCTGAAGAGGAGGCCAAAACCGAGGTTGATCTTTTCATTAGATTCGAGAACAAGAATGTTTTTCTCGTCTTATGATTTTCCTTGTGAAGGGGCACAAAAATTGTTGAATATAATAATTTATTTTTAAAGAAAGTGGAAATATTTTAAAGTTAAAAATTTAAGTTGTTTTTTGCGGTACCTAATGTTTGTTTCATCTTTGTGTTGTCTGTTAATATGTTTTACAATGTAAATAGATTTTTTATAAGTTTGGATAATTTATAATATTTTATTACTTTTATTTTATTTATTGTAATTTACGTTTAAATAGTAGATAAACTAAACTGTGCTTTATTGTTTTAAAAGTTGGCAAGTGGCCTATGAATATGTGGACATATAGGTATGCTAAATTGGTCTGAATTTGTTTAACATAAAAAACAAAAGCCATCAACACAAGTGAAAAAAAATTAATTTACATTTATTTATTGTTTTGACTGAATATATTATGAATTATAATTTTAAACTAAAACAAAAATTGCTGAGATAAAAGACAAAATTAATACAATTGTAAACACATTTTTACAACGTACAAATTTTACTTTCATTAAGATATTAAAATAAACATTTACAAAATTAAAAATTTCCTAATGCATTGTTAACGAGATTATAATTGACGTTTTCCTTTACAGATGTTGTTCATAATGCGGCTGATATCATCCTTAAATTGGTGTTCTTATAAACAATTAAAAAATTCGAGTTATCATTACCAGACTGTGTTTAACAAAAATTATTAAGTGTCATCCGAAGTGCCTAAACCTAGTGTTCACCGGAAGTGAAACATCGTAGACGTCTACCCTCAAGTGCCCGTAGGTGCGACCACATCGTAACATTGCAAAACAATTGCAAACCGTTAGGCAATCTACCAATAAATAGATTGTTCATTAAAAGTGCGCAATTTCTGCGAACACCGCACCACAGCCGTAGCCTGTGATACCGTGCACGTGTCGTACCAAACAGCTGGGAGTCCATGACGACGTAGGTGGTGGGAGCGCTTTCGAAAATTTATTTGTAAACGTTGCGGCTCATTTTTCAAGCAGTTCCAATACAGCGCTTCGGAAGAATCGAATCGTACGTGCTCACGGACTGTGTGTCATCTTTACTTTTTTTTCATTTAGTGCCCCTATTGTATGGGTAAGTGACTTAAGTGTTTGTTGTTAACTAGTTGTTGCGCAGTGACACACTTTGATCACACATTGCTAATTGATTTCATTCTAAATAATGCATTTGATTGATTGTTGTGTTATTATTGCTTCATGTGTTATTCTTCATACTCTTTTATCACGAGTTTGTGAATAATTTGGTCTGAATAAAGTACAAGGTGCGATTTGTATATGTTTTTAGTAGTGTCATAGTTAGTTAGAAAAGTAACGTTAATTTATGTAACCGTACAAATAGAAATAGTTGCTCAATTTTCTCATACTTCAATAACAACATTTTTGCACATCAATATATTCCAAAAAATTTATTTTCAAAATAAAAGGAATTTATGATTCAATTACATCAATAAAAATTCCATCATTTTATTATATTATAATTATTAAAATCTTATCTTTGCTGTTTTAAATATCCTTCCCACTTACATATTAGTAACGATAAACTAATATATTTCCTGTTATTAAGCAATATCTGTTATCATAATTTTTAATTAAATAGAACAATAGGTTAATCTTTAAGATATTTATTTTGTCTTACAGACGAAATGACTTATGACGTCAGTGTACTTAAATGTAATTGGTATTTTTTTCATTATAACGGAATTGATAATTTTCAACAGTTTGTTCAAGTAATTATGCATTTGCTACAAATTTCTAGTCGTATTCGCATTTAAATTATGATTAATCAAAAAATATTATTATCGATCGATTGTAACATTAGAATGATACTGAAATATCGTCATACTCATTTCCAGTAAGTCCACATAACGGAAGTAAACAAATTGCACGTCACAACATTCCAGTAAAAAGATATTTGTGCATTATTAGGTCTCAACTATCGTTTTTCAAGGTCTCTTTTATAGGGGACTTAAACGTAATTTCCGAATTATTCCAGATTAAAAAGTGAGTACTAGAATAAACTGAGAGATAAATTTATAAGATGACGTGCATTTTAAATATTTGTTCCATCTGTTTTTGTATACTTAGTTTTACAATGGCCAAGATTAAAAATAAATCTGGCATTTGAAATTACCTTTATGCTTAATTGCAGTAATAAAGTAATGTTATAGGTATTTAAAATCATAGTAATTACCTCAATAACAAATGTATTTTTAATATAATTGAATTTTAATGCTCCCATTATACACTAATAACTTTATAGAAACAATTAAATGTTTATATTATTTATTTACTTTCAATTATGTCAATTTTTTATTTCGTAATATATTTTGTAGTATATTCAAAAGTTAAAAGCACTTGACGTACTGTACTGTATTTTCTTTATTTGGCTAATGGATTTATTTGTGTACGTTTTCAGAGCGTGAAAAACAACCGTTAAAAAAATTCGTGCAGGCGGTGGCTGCCGACAATGCATCAGTGCACCGGCCTCCTCTTTACCAATGCCAATCGGTCGGTCCTCGACCTGGCCCGGTCTTGCCCTTGGGCGAACTCTCCGAAGATGAATCGTACGTGCCCACGGTGGGCCGTTGGGGTTGCGAATGGCCAAGTTGACTCGGAACTGGAAATGTTCCGGTCACCAAGAAAAGGCCCCTCCTAGGGTCCAAGGAACCCCCCAGGGGGCAGCATATCTTTACCAATGTGGAGGATCTGATAAACGGGACACAGGTCAATGGACCCTGGCCCATTGATCACCCTTTGCCGTTACCCAGGTTAGTATTTTTTACAAATACACATTTTATTTTGCTAACGTTTACTTGATTTTGTTAGATGGTCGCAGGATGAGGGCAAGTGTTTCAAGTTACAATCCGTAACTGAATTTCAAGATGTGGCCAGCAGGATCGAGATGCATCTTCAAAAAGTACTGGAGGAACAGAACTACAATACGATAGGAAACTTCTTAACCTTCTACCAGGCTTACAAACAAAGTACCATCAGTAATGTGCTGGAATTTTTCCAAACTTACACTCCAAGGATATCGTCCAAGAAATACACGTGTGTGGGTTTGGCATTCGAATTATGGCTGAGATTGCAAAAATTGGAGAGCCTTTATCCAGATTTAGGAAAATATTTGTACGTCGTGTCATGCGAAGAAAACATTGAGTCTCTGGTAGAATATTCGACTCGATTAGATTCTGCATCCACTACTTTAGAAAAAGAACACATTCTGTTATGTTTGAAATTTGAAATTGAAGGAAGACTTGGCGTTTTGTTATGTGATCCAGGATACCACGTTGCCCGAGTAGTTACAGTTATGGCGGATAAAGCTTTTCCAAACACTGGTAAGTGTATATTGTAATTTAATCGAAAACAGTTGTATACAGTTGTATTATTATTATTTATAGGTTGGTTTGTTCAGTCAGAGGAAAACAACATTCGAAAAGAGTACAACTACCAGATTTCACCTTTTAGCGACAGATTTGTTGAATGGAATGAAAGAACTACAAAAGGAGGCAACCAAGAAAATTTTACTGGTCTAATTTACATTGAAAGACCATATGTTACTGCAGTTGATGTCACAGAAAGAAGAAATCTGGTTTACAATTTCAAAAGTTTATTGAGTAGAGATCAAAAAGGTCATCTCATTGCTGGTATTTATTTCAAAGTAAAGGAGAACAGTGATGAATTTACAATTTTCTATCAAGATATGGGAAAACAACGGTTAAAGATGAACTTTTCGTGGTTCTTGAAAGATGAGGTAAGTTTTAAGATCCAAAACAATTAAATCAATCGACTGATGAGAAGTTCAAGTCTAATTATTTATTATATTAATTTCTTTCCAGATTAAACAAGACCTCCTTACAAAAATCACTATTTGCAATGACCAACTAAACTTGGAAGAGGGGCAGTTACTGAAAATTATACAGGATGTCGGTAACCTTCTCAATGACAAATTATATTTACATAAGGTTTTGGAAATTGAGCACTGCATCAACTTGTTGTCTGCAAACAACTAGCATATAGCAAATACAGTGTTTGAAACTGGGGATTACACGTCTATATTAATTATATTAGGGGTTTTGGTTTGTTTTGTCGTTTTGTATTATAATTTATTCACACTTAACTTGTACAGGCATTAAATTTATATTTTAACTATTAACTAATTATTTTGATAAATTATAAGGCTTCAATTTTATTATAATAGTTTGTATAACGTTATAAATTTAGATTAGTAGAATTTAGAAGTTTTATCAATATTCTATATAAAAACTTTATACAGTGTGGCATAAAAAGCGAATAAAACAATAGAATTACTGTTTGTATTTATAATAAGAAATATTTAGTAGGAATTCCTTACAAATCATCATTCACTATACTAATTAGTTTTACATTTACTACAATTTTATGATTCGCTTTTTTGCCTATGGCTGTAGAATGATATAAAATTATATTATTTTCAATATATAGATTATTTGAATACTGTACTCGCTATAAAGCAAAAAATAAAATAAAAAGTATATTTTATGTATGTATTTTAATTATTTTCCCACAACACTTAAATCATCAAGGTATTTTTTATACATTATAAAATTAAATCATTAAAAGTTTAAAATGTTGGACATAAGATACAAGCTGAAAATTTTGTGAAAATAATCACAATTCTCAATAATTGAATATTAGCTTTTGCATTATAGATAAAGATATATAAACAGCAAAATTTATTTAAAATTTAAAACATAAATAAAATAATATTAGTAAAATAGTAAAACAAAATAAGTCTAATGAATATACTTTTTTGATTAACATGAAAGAAATCTTTACCAAAAAGGAATGTTTGTGATCCGTTGTCTAAAACAAAAACTTTCTTTCTCGCATAATAAATTTAAATTTAAGTTTACTCATAATTGATGGATCATTTTTAGAATTCAGAAGTATGTACAATATTTAACATTAACAAGTTCTTGTTTGATAAGAGATGACCCAAATGGTGGAGCCATTTCACAGAAAATACAAATTAAATAAGAATATAATAAAAGTCGCTAGAATGCCTAATATCACTGTCTTATCAGAAAAATTCACTTTTTCCATGAATTTTCTTTGTTTTGCTTTATATAACTTATGTAACAAATATTTTGGATATATAATATAATAATTATATATTGAAAAACACTGGAAAATTCATCAATTTAATTTTTTCAATAAATTGTACCTAAATTTGTTCTCTCTCAGTTCAATTCAAGTCACAAAAATGAAAATATGGTGAACAAATTTTAGATATTTCTGAATCAAGTGTTTTTTAATTTTCTCGATTAATGTTACATATATACGTGGGTTTATTTACCTTTTTATTACCGTTCAAAATAGAAATGTAACACTTTTGATGTTATACCGTTAAAAAAAATATTGGATTATTTGTTTTAATTTGGTTGTTAAAATTTTAGCCGTATGTATACATTAGTTCAACAAATTGTCCATTAAAAAATAATTAATATCAATATCCTGGAAATGACTATTAAATTATTAATTTATTACCAAAAAATTACACCATATACACTCCTTAAAAATAATGTGTATAAATACGAGGCAGTAAGATTAATTGATCATAGTTGAATAGACGTCAATCATGTTTAAGGTAAAGTTTTACAAAGTACTATTTCACTATTATTATATAAATACTAAATTACAGGTTACAATTGTTGTTGCGTTATTTGCTATGGCCCAGGCCAGCTATATTCCTTCACACTTTTACGGAAGGTCCATTTATGACTATCTCTCCTTCCCAATCACTACAAGGCTGGAACCTGTCATAATTCCTGCGTCATCCCCCGTAACATCGAAACCATCAGCACATTACGACTATGGATACGCTATAAGTGATCCATATTCTGGTGATCACAAAAGCGCTTATGAAACTCGTCGTGGAGACGTAGTGGCCGGCAGTTATTCATTTGTAGATGCCAATAATACCAAACATATTGTCGATTATACGGCCGACGCAAAACACGGTTTTAAGGCTAAAGTCCGCGAAGAGCCAGCTAAGGTGGTTGTAGCTGAAAAGGTCAAAAAGATCGAAAAGATCGAAAAGATCGAAAAGATCGAAGCCCAGCCAGCTGTTCGTGTCGCTCCAGCTGTTGTACAAGCTCATATTTTGCCCGAAAGGTTCGAAGCTTTTCCGACGTTTTCCGTTCTCCCACCATTATACAGATCAAATATTTTTGAACCGGATTTTGATCGCATTGCTCCATTGCCCTTAGGGGAACCATTTGTACGTTATTATTGATGATAATTAAATTATAACCAAAACATTTTTTTTATTTTTTACCGATTTAATGATAATTTCATTATGGTATACTTTCTTTTGTGTTAGATATATTGAGGATCTAAGAATACCATAAAACTAGTACTAGTAAAGTACATCATGCATGGAAATGACGCAGAGTATGTCAAAAATTGTACACAACGATGATCGTTGGTGCAGTGCAAAATTTATCAGCAACCTTCAACACAACCAACAACACTTTTAGTTGTTCCAATGCAGAAACCAATGTAAACAGTACTGAAGTACTCGTCAAAAAATGTTCCACCCTCACTTTTAATTATATTTAATATTATATTTAATCTATGTAATACTCCTTATTTCATACATTTTGCATTATACATTTTAAATGAAACGTAAATTACAAAGGTACAATACGCATTGAATCAAAAGTTATAATAAATAAATATGTATATTTCGAATATATGAATACATTGCTTTGAGGTTGATGGTTTCGAGTGTAAATTTGTTTTTGGAGTCGATCCCATACGTATTCAATTGGCTTATAGTCTGCTGAATGCGGGGGACCATTATATCCGAGAAATCTCATGATTTTGTAAGGTCAAATTTATGTCCAGTACGGGCATTGTCGTCTACGAAAACTAAATCTTGTCCAAATGATATCGTGTACCATTCTTAGGTTTTTAGTTCAGTTTAATATGTGCAACTTCATGTGCCTCTCTAAAGAAATTATTCTAACGTTAGGCCAAAACCTAGACGTAGAAAATGTGCTATTTTACCTAGCAGAAATAATCAAAAAATGGTCTAATCTTCTGATCGTAGCTCAACACTATGTCCAAGCTCAACCTACTGCACTTTGTGATACATCATACATTTGGGCTATTTGTTCTCTCAGATTATCATGTTGTAAAATTGCAATTTCTTTACAAGAAAGTTTTCTTTAACATTTGCGATGCTAAACAACAAATAAATTACCCAAATAAAATGTGTTCAGTTTACCAAAATATGTTATTTGGAAATACAAATTCTACAACAAATGGAATTACATAATATATAGTAAAATAAGTTTAAAATACTGTCCATCTAGAGCTGCAAAAATTCGAATAATAAAACATATTGAAAATATTTTTAAATTTATTTAAATATAGGAAATTCAAATTATTCACTTCAAAAGATGCACAATGTATATTATAAATACAAATTCTATAAAAGAGAATATAATAAAATCGTATATTTCAATATACAAATATTTAAATACGTATTAATATATCTGAATATTATTGTAACTGTGTGGGGAAAGAAAATGTCTAAAAGGATTTTAGTAAATCTATTTTTACTCTTTAACATTATAAAAGCTGTTATTCAATTAAAATGAAATAAAACACATAAAATTAATAATTTAATTAGTGAATATGACTTTTGGCATGTTGACTGGCTCGAATGAAATTCAATTTTCGACTACCGTTGTATTAAAACGTAATAAAATATTCGAATAGTCATATAGACATTTTAAATTAAATTATGCTATTATAACATGAATATGTATAAAATATAAGAACTAATCAAATACCTTCAACAAAATATCAAAATTTATTAAATTAAAAAAAAAAAATTATATAAATAAAACTGAAAATTATACACATACACTGTGTAATATTTTAGACTATATCACACTCTCTTAAATTGATTGACACTCTTTTTTAACATTATGTATATAATTTAATTATAATATATAGATTCTACAAACATAGAAATTTTAAGTAAAAATCTTAATGGACTTGAAATTTATATTTTTATATCATATCGTGAAATTTGACAAACTATTAATTATACCAGCAAACTAAAATCGCAGCGAAGGATAATGAAAAAACATCTGAAAAGGGTTGATATCAAAAAATATATGATAATATTAAATTTTGTTATAATTATACTATAAATATGCCAAAAAATTAAGAAACTTCTTGACAATAGCATGTTTCTAACATATTTCCAAAATTTTACTAATTTAAAAAATTTAAATAATTTATCTGTGATTTAATATTGATTTTAAAAACGTATAAATTACATACGCGAAACAATCAATAGCAGTAGTTACCGCAATATTCGTAACATCCTGTGCAAAGACGTTGCAGAACTTTCTATTGACCATTTATTTCAATGCAACGTCCTTGACAAAGATCCGTCCCATCCGATCCGAATAAAGGTGATATGCGTGGGATGTGTCGCACAATTAGTTGGTTTGATTACGCGATGCTTATAAATAAAATCGTCCACCGATTACAAACAATTTGTATGAAACAAACCTGCATTTCGGCTGGCCAAACAATTACTAAGTTGTGTATTGAACATGCGAAGATCAGATTGGATCGGATTTTGACTTAATTAATAGAAAAGTCTAGAATATGTTATCAATGTATTTGTTGTATTAAATTAAATTTGAATATTTTTGAATAAAAAATATTCGCATATACAAGTTATAAACGTATAACCTGGATTATATCTTAATAAAAACTTTGTAAAAACTTAAACTGTTGCCATCAATAATAATAATATTTAATATTATAAATAATAAGAAAGTGTTAAAATACTTTCATAAATATTTTATTACAAAAATATATTCAAAACATTATTTTTTACTTCCAAATTCAGGAATACAATACTTCCTTGGATTGTTTGTTTTGGAACATCAGGTTTAATTTTACTTTTATGTCTTTGCTTTTCACTATAAACCAAAATATAATGTTGTTTAACAACATAAATTTATAATTAATTGGGGATCAATATTTTCACCGACTGTTACCGATCTGGTCGAATCGCAACAAGCGAGTTTAAATAAAAAGCGCAGTGGGCGAATTCAAATTTAGTTGGAACATTGAAATAAACACGTCAAATTCAAAGTTAATATAACTTCCGTGTGAGGAACCTTATTAAGTGAAAAATAAAGAGGATTCTACTCAAATTATTGTAATTATACTCTGACACGTGTTAAAGTTAAAATTTGAAAAATATAAGGTAAGGTAACATTTTATGAGAAATAACTAATAATAAAATGACTATTGTTGATATGTGAAACATTATAATTCAAAACATTACGAAGTAGAAGTGCCAAATAATTAGTAACAGCGAAGTTATTTTTCATTCTTTTTGGACGGCTATTAAATTTATTATGTGGTTGTCACACTTTTCATTATACTATTTGGAAAAGGCTTTAACTTACTTTTAGCCAAATAACATTTATGATATGTTATTTACTAAATACTAATATTACAGTATTACCTAAGTTTTTTTTAATTTATTAATTCAGATAATAATATATTTTTCGCTATACAATCTTTCGATATTTTTAGTTTACGATTAATATTTCCAGAATTAAAAATAGTAAATGTTTCTTTTTCCACAATAAATTAAAATTCAATAAATAAATTCATTTTTCTATTACAATTTTCTGTTTTCACAAATATATCAAGATGAAATTGGATACGAAGTTATTCTCTACGAAGAATCATTTTTAGACTTATTTTTATTTAGTATAAGAATGCTTCAATGGAAATAACAGAAGTAACTGTAGCCCCAATATTTTCTGCATAAAGCTGTCTAGAACCTTAAATCATTGTTTCGTCATGTTCAGCTGCAATATTTCTTTATAATTCTCAGTTAATTACACTTTGAATGAATCTGGTGGAACAACGATTTATAAAATATTGGTTTATGTTGTAAATTTTCAATTAAATTTGTGATTCTAAAAAATTTCTCATTGTTTTTCAATTGTTGATCTACTTTATTATAACTTATGTCATTCGATTTGACAAAACTTGACTAATAGTGCATGTGATCATGAAAATCATTCTGTAGATTGCACATTTTTACAATCTTCTAAAATGGCACCGGCTATTGGTATTGATTTGGGTACCACCTATTCCTGCGTTGGAGTTTGGCAGGCAGGAAAGGTTGAGATCATCGCCAATGATCAAGGCAATAGGACAACTCCCAGCTATGTGGCTTTCACCGACACCGAACGACTCATCGGCGATGCTGCAAAGAATCAAGTGGCGATGAATCCCAGTAACACTGTGTTCGATGCGAAGAGACTGATCGGACGAAAATATGACGACCCGAAGATACAAGCCGATTTGAAATTGTGGCCGTTCAAAGTCATCAACGATGGTGGAAAAACAAAAATTGTTGTTGAATTTAAAGGTCAGCGACTTTTTCCTAATGACTCGTTTTTTGTACAAATAACGTACTTTCAGGTGAAATTAAAAAGTTTGCTCCTGAAGAAATTAGCTCAATGGTTCTAACCAAAATGAAGGAAACGGCTGAAGCATATTTGGGAAAAAGCATCCATGATGCGGTTATTACGGTTCCAGCTTATTTCAATGATTCCCAAAGACAAGCAACGAAGGATGCCGGCATGATTGCGGGTATGCTGTTTCACTTGCCAATTTTCTTTTTCTTTTATTAAAAAACCAATTTCGTAAAAAAATATAACATTACAATTTAAGAAATGCTTGATAAAATTGAACATTATTATTGGCTGGGTCATCATCCATCCTTTTTAAAAATTATAAGGGATCACAAATATTCATTATCATTATTATCAACACTTTAATCTGATGCAATCTTATTTTTTGTATGATTTGAAGGAAAAATGACCAATAATTAGAAGTAATGGGAATTACGTGAAAATACTCATTTTAAAAATACTTAAACCAGTATGTATTAATGTAGTCACTAAGGAAATTATTGATTTTTCCTTCTTACTACCTTAATTCAGGGTATATTGATCTCTAACCAGAACATACGTAAAAGTTTTAGGAAAACAATTCTAAGACAAGAAGAAGTCATGCAATATAAAAGTTAATAATATTATAGTAAATAAATTTAGAAATACAATAATTTAGAATAACAATAACCTCATGAAACTTAATTTTAATTTAGGCATAAATGTGTTAAGAATAATCAACGAACCAACAGCGGCTGCTCTTGCATATGGGCTGGACAAAAATCTTCGCGGTGAAAAGAATGTGCTTATCTTTGATTTGGGTGGTGGAACATTTGATGTGTCCATCTTGACCATCGATGAAGGGTCATTATTCGAAGTAAAATCTACTGCAGGAGACACCCATTTGGGAGGCGAAGATTTTGATAACAGACTAGTAAACTATTTCGCCGAAGAGTTTAAAAGAAAGTATAAGAAAGATCTAACTAATAATCCAAGGTCAATTCGAAGACTTCGAACAGCAGCAGAACGGTATTTACATAAAAATTATTCCCAATCTATACATATTTTCATACTTTGTTTTTTGTAGCGCTAAGAGAACCTTAAGTTCAAGTACAGAAGCATCATTGGAAATAGATGCCTTGTTTGATGGAGTTGATTTCTATACGAAAATATCGAGAGCTCGTTTTGAGGAACTGAATGCTGATTTGTTCAAAGGCACACTTGCTCCAGTTGAAAAGGCCTTGAATGATGCAAAGATGGGCAAGTCTTCGATACATGATGTTGTTTTGGTTGGTGAGTAGTTTTGATTAAATATAACTTTCATAATTAATTAATACATATCACCATATATATATTCTTTTCCTATAACACATAAAAATTAAAATCTTTATTTTAGGAGGTTCGACGAGAATACCAAAAATTCAATCTCTCTTGCAAAATTATTTCAACGGAAAAAGCCTAAATCTAAGTATCAATCCAGATGAGGCGGTGGCATATGGAGCTGCCGTGCAAGCGGCAATCCTCAGTGGAGACCAAAGTTCCAAGATACAGGATGTTCTGTTGGTTGACGTAACTCCCTTATCGCTCGGCATCGAAACGGCCGGAGGAGTTATGTCCAAAATTATCGAGAGAAATGCACGAATTCCTTGTAAACAGACGCAGACTTTTACCACGTATTCGGATAATCAGCCTGCAGTCACAATCCAAGTTTATGAAGGCGAAAGAGCTATGACAAAGGATAATAATTTGCTAGGTAATGTATATTAACAATTTTCAGTTGAAAAAACAGTCCAGTATTAGAGATCTATAAAATGAATATCAACTGTTCCTCAATGTGTTCTTGCATGAGTATGTTAATTAATTAAATCTATTAATTAGGTTAAACACGAGAGGAGACGTTTATTATATTATATTTACTGGTTATATTAAAAGAAAAACATTAAATGAAATATGATAAATGAAAACGCATTATAGAAATGTTTTATTTTAGGCACATTTGACTTATCGGGAATTCCACCTGCTCCTCGTGGAATACCGAAAATTGATGTCACATTTGACTTGGATGCAAATGGTATACTTAACGTTTCGGCAGTCGAAGGGAGTACAGGCAAATCAAAGAAAATTACAATTAAGAATGACAAGGGACGCTTATCTCAAAGAGAAATTGAAAAAATGCTTGCAGATGCAGAAAGATACAAAGAAGAAGATGATAAACAGAGAGAAAGAATAGGAAGTAAAAACAGTTTGGAAAGTTACGTGTTTAACGTTAAACAGGCAGTTGATGAATCCGGAGATAAACTGTCTGCTGATGATAAAAATAAAGTCCAAAAAGCATGTGAAAATTGTATTAAATGGCTTGACTCAAATCAAACTGCCGAAAAAGATGAGTTTGAATATAAATTAAAGGAGCTAACAAAAATCTGTTCCCCAATAATGACAAAACTTCACAGAGGTGATGGAAGGGGTGGAACACAAGGGGCCCAAGATGGTCCAACTATCGAAGAGGTTGACTAATTGCATCGAAAATCAACAAACCAAATTTTCACAATTTAAAATTATTTTCATTAAATCTAGGCAAAATTATTGTATTATCTACCTGTCAGTAGTGGGTGTAATTTATTTAATATTCGCAATAATGTATTAGATTTGAACTATTCATTTTCTTCGAGGTTGAAATAAAGATAATTTAAAAATTGTTTGATGTTTTACTTCATTAAAAATAATATTAAGAAAAAGAAATGTTAATAATACAGTAAAATAAAGATATAAGATTTTCTGCGTCTTCCATAATAAATTATATTGACACATTTAGTTTCATTGCACTTTCTTTTTTAGATTTTTTCTATGCAAAGTAGGATTTTAATACCAATTCATTTAAAAAAGAAAACAGCATTGTTTGGTTTTATCTTGATATATCTTCAACATCGTAAAAAATAGTAGTAAAAGTTTATTTATATGAAATAAAAATATACATGTAGGGTTATATTTTCCCAAGATTTTAATGTTACTGAAACTTTTTTATAAATTGTGAGAAGCACAAATTATTACCAGCATTAATTATTGAAAATAGAGTTTTTTAAATATATTTCCTGTATATGGCGACACTCTGTCGCGACAATACGGAGTCTCTCCGAAGAAGTTAAACTAACTATTCTACTTGAGCAGTAATCGAAGCAATTCACTCGAGCCCCAAGGCCTTCCACTTGAGGCCTAAGATAGGCATCAGTCACCCACCAAGAGTACGTAAACTTCAACTTTAGTTACCAAGTATTCCGTATCTTACACGATTCGAGTGGTGTACCCCAAATATAACAAATTGGCGACGGGAATAAAGTAGAATGTACAAACAATAAGTGAAAATGCCGGAAGACAACGCCGCTATATTCAACGCCAGGCACCGCTTCAGCTCATCTATTGTTCATCAATGAACCTTGAACTGTCTCGGAATGACACAGGTATGTCGACCGCATAGAGTACCATTGCATTGCGGACGGGGTTGGATATCCCGTATTGCAATGAGCACACTTCCTGTTGCAATGCGGAAACAACCTGTACGATTTAGCCTTTGATTTACATTACTCACGCAGGTTAACCGAAATAATGCAAAAGTTAATAATATATTTCACGTCGAAGAAATGTCGGAGACAGGCTGGGGAGCACGTTTAATCTTGCAAGATGCTGTCGACATCTGGAAGGAACAACAAGAATAATGACCAGTCTAATTTGTACAACAGACCACCTAGAGGAGGACAAAATCAACAACGATATGTGCAGCAAAGCACTGCTCTTAGACCTTCGTTAAGAACGCTGCCGTACCATCCCAGTAGAGAAATTAGAAGTCTCCGCTGATTTCCAAACACAATATTATTACAATCCACATCAATTGGCAAACAGTCCAAATGGAGACATTTCGATACTACTGAAAATCATTGCCCACTTCCTGTAAGCCTCACTCAGTCCATACTTCAGTTTAACCTTTACCTGATAATTCAGTTGCAGGCAGCCTACGCATCATGGACGTCAGAACCGTCAAACATTTCATTAAATTTGGTAATACGTTTTACATTTACCACAATTTTATGAATCGCTTTTCTGCCTATGGCTCTAAGACGAAAGTTTTTTATTTTCAATATATGGATTATTTGAATACTGTACCCGCTAGAAAGTAAAAATAAAATAAAAAATATCAATTTTATTTTCTCCCAAAACTTAAATTATGAAAGAGATTTTTTCATTCGATATAAAATATTTGATTAAACACTGAATATCACGAACATATGTCCATATACAATAATGAATGAAAGTTCTACGAAAATTCAACTCTCATATACACTATGAAATAACTGAATATTATTTTTTATAATTACGGTAAAATAGAGAGATGCAAACAATATTTAAAATTTATTAGTATAAAGTGTAAAATGAGTAAAATAAATAATGTGATGTATGAAATCCATTGCCTCGACCTAATATACTTGTCTGCAACTACAAAATTATTAAGGAGTTTCAATTAATTAGCAGGATCATCAAAATTAGATGTACGCAAATAATTTTGTCAGATTGAATTTGATTATTGAATCTCTAAATGTTAAGCCCTGTCAGAAGGTAGGTAATCTGAATCACAAAAGCATCTATGAAATTCATTGAGGAAACTTAGAGGCCGGTAGTTATTGTCGATTATACAGCTGATGCAACTCACTGCCAAATATTGTAGTAGAAAATATAGAAGAACTAGAGAAGTACATATTTTATCAGGCAGGTTTGAAGTCCAGACTGTTTCAATACCATTATTCTTTTTAATATTTTTCTTATTGTTTTTTATTTTTATTGTCAATGTGATTTATCAGTTTGATCACTACCCTTTGTGGGTGTTTGAAATGCTCTATTTGGAGAACGTTAGATATTTATGCAGACGTTTTTGCCATTATCATGATGCCTCATATTGTGTAAAATTTTCTATAAACAAAAGAAATCGTGTTGCCTTTTCTACTGTTCACAGTCATTATCATTGTAAAATTTACGGCGTGTTTAGTTAATCTAATAGTCCAGTAGGAATATTTAGGTCACTTTTATATCTTCTTTATTCTTCCACACAATGCAAAATGGAAAAGAAATCTAAGAATTTAAATTAGAGAATCTTGGATATATGTTCGCTCCTATCTTTCTACGAGGAAATTTTTCATCTAAATGTTTTCTAACGGAAAGCGAAAAGTGAACTAGAATTCCATCATGCTAGAACTACGTTTGTTACCTTTGGTACAAAAAATCCTCTAAAGGATCACATATTGACTTTTGCAGAAAATTTATGAAAACACTTGTGGTACCATATTAATCGGTTTTACAAAATAACAAGACCATCAACCTATCGGTTCCATCACAATGTGTGCATTTTAGTCGACGTAAAACATGGGTATTAACATGAATATTTCGGGTGGAACCATCCGCATACATAGAATGAAAACGAGAATCTTGGGAAACAGAACTAATCCTGCTACATAATCAAGAGTATTTAAGACTTGTACTCATTGAGCAAGCAGTTGCTTCTGGAGAGTTCTACAAAAAAGAGAAGCACTAATTCCTATATCGGTTTTTCAGTATACTCGTCGTCCGATCCGTTCTAGATTTTCCTCTTCTGCTCTAGAAAATACAGATAAATAGCACTATTTGCTCATCGAATCGTTGTCACGCAATCTTTGGTGAATTCTTCCAAAAATACGATTTGTGGGAAACTGAAGATATAGATAAGATGTCACGTTTCGGTGAGAATCCCATTTATAGGACCATACAAAAAATACAAAATAATTCTGTGATAAAGTAACCTGTGTATCACGATGTACTATGATTAAAAGTGTAACTTTTTGCAATGTAAAAAAGGTGTTGTAAAAAAGATTAACCTTCCTCCTCCATTGCTTGTTTGTTAAGACTATTCTACTTATTTTGGTCTTTAAATATTTGTATATTATTCTTTTTTAGTACCCTGTATATTATAGTGTATCTGAATATCGAATTAAATGGTGTGTTAATTTTCGATAACATCTTGCCCATCACAGCATGTGTGAAATTATGTATATAGTAGGCGGCTTTTCATATCATATTAAATTACTTACTGATGATCAGAAGTCAGTGCAATATTAGTTATTTGGTGTTAACATGTTTGATGAAATGTGCCAAAAACCTTTTAATTCTTCCAGCAAATTGAAATCTAATAAAAAGCGCCGAAGAAGAATAAGAAATCCTAGAAATTTTCTTCTGAAAAGGGTAAGTTCAAAAACAATAAGTTAAAATTTTAAATGTAAATTTAAATTTCATAAAATTATGCTTATTTAAAGAATATGCCCTGCCATGTAATATTGTAAAAAAGTATAAATTACATTCGAAATACAATCAATAGCAGTAGTGACTGCAATATTCGTAACATCCTGTGCGAAGATGCTGCAGAACTTTCTAATCACCATTTCAACATCCTTGACAAAGATCCGATTCGAGTAAAGAAGATATGCGTGGGATGTATCGCGCGATTAGTTGGTTTGATTACGCGGTACTTATAAATAAAATCGTCTACTGATTATAAGCAATTTGTCTGAGACAAATTTGCATTTCTGCTGACCAAAATTGTGCATTGGATCTGATTTTGAGAAACTGAATGAAAAACTATTCACTAATAATACTAATATATTAAATGTAATAAGTAAAAATATAAACTCTTTAATTTAGATTAAAATATATGTATTAATTATACATAAATTATATATTATAATCAAAATATTATATTTTTATTACAACGGCCGTTTTGGAACTTATTAAATTAATAATTAATAAGGGATCGATAGTATGCCCGACATTTACCGACATAGTTGAATCACGTCAAGCGGGTTTAAATAAAAAGCGCAGTGTGCGAATTCAAATTTAGTTGGAACATTGATATAAACACGTCAAATTCAAAGTTAATACAAATTCTGTGTGAGAAATGTTTTTTTAATGTGAAAAATAAAAAGGTGCGCATCCAAATCACACTTGTACTGTGATGCGTGTTAAAGAAAGAATTAGAAGATCCTAAGGTAAGTTAAAATCTTATTTGAAATAACTAATAATAAAATGACATTTGTTGATATGTGACAATTTCAGTTTTCAAAGCAGCGAAGCAGCGCGACATAATATTAAGCCTTGGAGTGAATTTATTGTGAAATTAAGTAAAACATTACATAATCAGTTGGTAAGTATAGAGTAGTTTATTATTTATAATGTAATGAAATTTTAATATTTCAAATTGATGTTAAAGTTCACCTAAATAATATTAAATAATATTTACTAAATATTAATATTATAGTAATTATTAGTGGTATAGTAAGAATTTTTTTGAGTAACTTTGTAGAAGCCGGTTAGGAAAATTGTAAATTTAATTGTTAGAACCTATTTTTGTACTTTACGTTTCGTAGTAACAAAATTCATAAGATTTCTAATTACAAGCTTGTTTCCATAATTACAACGCTTATGTCACGAATCATGTCAAAATACTGATTGTCAACATTCAGTAGATTGCTCTCGTCAATTTTAGAATCTTTTAAAATGGCACCGGCTATTGGTATTGATTTGGGTACCACCTATTCCTGCGTTGGAGTATGGCAGGCAGGGAAGGTTGAGATCATCGCCAATGATCAAGGCAACAGAACCACCCCCAGCTATGTGGCTTTCACCGACACCGAACGACTCATTGGTGATGCTGCAAAGAATCAAGTGGCGATGAATCCCAGTAACACTGTGTTCGATGCAAAGAGGCTGATCGGACGAAAATATGACGACCCTAAAATACAGACCGATTTGAAATTGTGGCCGTTCAAAGTCATCAATGATGGGGGAAAAACTAAAATTGTTGTTGAATTTAAAGGTCAGCGACTTTTTCCTAATGACTCGTTTTTTGTACAAATAACGTACTTTCAGGTGAAATTAAAAAGTTTGCTCCTGAAGAAATTAGCTCAATGGTCCTAACTAAAATGAAAGAAACGGCTGAAGCATATTTGGGAAGAAGTATTCATGATGCCGTTATTACGGTTCCAGCTTACTTCAACGATTCCCAGAGACAGGCAACGAAGGACGCCGGCATGATTGCAGGTATGATGCTACCCCTACAGATTTTATTTTAGTTTACGACAATTCAGCTTTTATTAATTGTAACTTCTTTTTTTACATAAGGAATATTACAAACATTTATTTTTAATTGAAGAAAAGTAACTTATGAATATAAGTAATTCGCATGACCATAAAAATGAACAATTTTTAACACTGAGTTGAGATTACAAAAAAATGTTAAGCCATTAGCACTAACAGTTACTGATTGGTCTAAACCTGTATGTATTAACATAGTCACTAGGGACATTATTGATTTTTCTTTCTTGCTACCTTAATACAAAGTATATTGATCCAACTTGACAATCTATGTTATATATGTTAATAAGTTTTAGGAAAGAATTCCAATACAAACGACTGGATAATTTAAACTACGTAGAAATATTTTGTTTTGCACGTTGTTTATTTTATTAAATTAAAAAAATAATCCTCTTTAAATAAGTTTAAATATTCAAATAAAATAAAAAACATTAATCAATAAAATATGATTTTGATTTAGGCATAAACGTATTAAGAATAATCAACGAGCCCACAGCGGCTGCTCTTGCATATGGATTGGACAAAAATCTTCGTGGTGAAAAGAATGTGCTTATCTTTGATTTGGGAGGTGGAACATTTGATGTGTCCATCTTGACCATCGATGAAGGATCATTATTCGAAGTAAAATCTACTGCAGGAGACACCCATTTGGGAGGCGAAGATTTTGATAACAGACTCGTAAACTACTTTGCCGAAGAGTTTAAAAGGAAATATAAGAGAGATCTGACCAATAATCCCAGGTCAATTAGAAGACTTAGAACGGCTGCGGAACGGTGTTTATATACAAAACTTATATCTATTTATATACTTTTAATTATTGTTTTCGTAGCGCCAAGAGAACTTTAAGCTCAAGTACAGAAGCATCATTGGAAATAGATGCCTTGTTTGATGGCGTTGATTTCTATACGAAGATATCGAGAGCCCGTTTTGAGGAATTGAATGCTGATTTATTTAAAGGCACACTTTCTCCAGTTGAAAAGGCTTTAAATGATGCAAAAATGGACAAGTCTTCAATACATGATGTTGTTTTAGTTGGTGAGTAGTTTTGATTAAACGTAACTTCCATTATTGTATATTATCATATAAATATTCTCATATTATACTGCAATAAATGTTAAAATTCCAATAATTGTATATCAGGATTTATAATATAATATTATGTATTATTATCTAAATAGTAATTTATTTTTCTTTTAGGTGGCTCGACTAGAATACCAAAAATTCAATCCCTCTTGCAGAACTATTTCAACGGAAAAAGCCTAAATCTAAGTATCAATCCGGATGAGGCGGTGGCATATGGAGCGGCCGTGCAAGCCGCAATCCTCAGCGGAGACCAGAGCTCCAAGATTCAGGACGTTCTGTTGGTTGACGTAACTCCCTTATCGCTCGGCATCGAAACCGCCGGTGGAGTTATGTCCAAGATTATTGAGAGAAATGCACGAATTCCTTGTAAACAAACGCAGACTTTCACCACGTATTCTGATAATCAGCCTGCAGTCACAATTCAAGTGTATGAAGGTGAAAGAGCGATGACAAAGGATAATAATATACTAGGTAATAATTAATACTTTTAATTGTCGATTATCAAAATTGATAGTCTAGTATACTAAGCCTTTCAAATACAATACACCAACTGTTCATTAACGTATTCGTTCAGTATAGTTAACAAACGATGATCAAATCGATAATGAGAACTCTTAAGTTCTCTGTAGTTTAACTGTTAGACGTATTACATAAATGTTTTATTTTAGGTACTTTTGACTTATCGGGAATTCCACCTGCTCCTCGTGGAATACCGAAAATTGACGTCACATTTGACTTGGATGCAAATGGCATCCTTAACGTTTCAGCAGTAGAAGGGAGTACAGGCAAATCAAAGAAAATTACAATTAAGAATGATAAGGGACGCTTATCTCAAAGAGAAATTGAAAAAATGCTTGCAGATGCAGAAAGATATAAAGAAGAAGATGATAAACAAAGAGAAAGAGTAGCAAGCAAAAATGGATTAGAAAGTTACGTGTTTAGCGTTAAACAGGCAATCGATGAGTCCGGAGATAAACTATCCGCTGATGATAAAAATAAAGTTCAAAAAGCATGTGACAATTGCATTAAATGGCTTGATTCGAATCAGACTGCTGAAAAAGACGAGTTTGAATATAGATTAAAGGAACTGACAAAAATTTGTTCCCCAATAATGACAAAACTTCACAGAGGTGACGGAAGAGGTGGAACACCAGGGGCCCATGATGGTCCAACTATTGAAGAAGTTGATTAAATGCATTCAAAATCTATGCACAGATTTTCAAAATTTTTAAATTATTTCCATTCAATCTGTGCAAAATTATTATATTATCACTGCATAATCTACTTGTCTGTAGTTGAATTTATTTACGTCTGCGTTTTATTTGAAACATAATTATTTATCTTATGGTAATGATGCATTGGATGGATGTAAACTTTTCATTTTCTTCGAAGTTACAATAAAAATAATTAAAATAAATTCCTTGGTAATTTGTTTTATTGTAAGTCAAATTGAAATATTATTTTAATAAACGACTAAGTAAACAATAAAATAGCAGAATAAATACATATGCCTCATTTCATTTCGTTTACAGTTTTAATTAATTTTTCTGCGTCTTCCATAATAAGCTCTATTCACATTTTTAGTTTTATTGTACTTTCTTTTGTAAGTATTTTCTATGCAAAGAAGGTTTTTAGTACAAGTCGATTTAAAAAAGAAGACAGTATTATTATATTTTACCTTAATGTCATGTTCTTCAATGTTATAAAAAATAATATGTAATAAAAATTATTTTTAATCTGTAATAAAAATATATGTATGTAATATTATTTAAATTTTATAGGATTTGTAGAACTTTCGTAACTTATTAAATAAAATTATAATAATATTGCCTATATTAATTTTAAGGTCTTTAATCTTGAAATATAATTTTTTATATTGTATATAGTATTATATTTAAAATGTATTCAAAATTTATTTTCTTAATAAGAAAAACAATTAGAAATAAATGTTTTATGTACATAAGATAAACAAGATTCGACTTTCTAGTTAGCAGTTAATCGTAAAATTAATCAAAATAAATGTTTTTGCACATTATTAATATTCATGTCTTTATTTTTGTGTTTTGGTAATTGTAACAGTTTTCAATAATGACCATAATGTGACGAATTCTAGATTCATTTTTACTTAGTATTATAAAATACAAATAGAAAAACAATGTTTCCTTAAATTATTCTTTGTTAATGACAATGAGTAAAACTACAATAAATTTAATTTCTTTCTTGCAAAATAAAATAAAAAAGGCAAGAGTACAAAAATGGATAAGTATTCTTGATTTTTTTTAGAATAAACGGGAAAGAAAATTTTTCAGCCAATTCCTTAATTATTCACAATCACACTTGACTTACTGAGGGTTCGTGTCTGTCTGTCATAAATACTATTTTTGTCGGAATCCGAATAAGTATATGCTAAAAATTCGTGCAAATCTAAAATATATTTATTCAATATAGAATATAGCGTGTTGCATACAAGTAGTAGCCACACGAAACGGCTTCAAGAAAATTTTAATCATCGTCTCGGATCGCTTTGGTACGGGACAAATCGGCCGTTGGACATTCTAAAAACATTCCAATTCGTGTTTGAATGTTAAATTACATTGTGCACCTTATTGCCGCTCATTATAAGAGTCTGCACTCTCCAACAAACGCACCTCTCATATTGGCCGTGTGCTAACAACGCAACATCAATATAGATAGGATACCCCATTGTTGCTCGTTTGTTCATGATTTATTATTTTTCGACTCTCAGCAACGGAATATTATATAAGAAGGTTCCAAAATCGTTTAAGATTTAATAAATAATTTTGTTGTATACTTTTTAATATTAGAAATTTAAATTATCAACGTAAAATTCTTAATAAAAAATTAAATACTTTTTATAACCAACAATTTCAAATACTCTATTTTCTTAGAAATTTTATTTGAAAAACGAAGAAATTAATATATGAAAATAATTGAAATTATGATAGTATTGTCACAGTAAAAATGTATTTAAATAATAAAGAAATATTTTAGAAGCACTGCTATGAATGTCTTAATGATTCAATTAAATATTTATGCTATTTTATATTCTAAATCGATAAGTCGAAATTTTGGAGAGAATCCCTATATTTAACCGTGTAAGAGATTTTAACGATTGTCTACTTTCAGGCATTGAATGAGTCCCTATTTTTTTAAAAAAATCTTTGAAAGGCTTTTGAAAGCCAACTGATAAATTGATATTACAAAATTTGCTAATTCTATAGAGTGGTCGTACTAGTCTCCCTAACGATTAATGTAAAAAAATATGAAATATAGAAGATAGATCAAAGAAAACTCTATTGAGAGTATGTTTACAGATTTCTAAATCAAATTAGGAGAGTTTGAGTGTGACACATCATTTTATTTTAAGAGATACTACAAGAAAATTATGATAAAAAATATGGATATGTTCTCAAGATAAATAATTAAATGTGTGTAATGCACCTTTAATTGATAAATTAGAAATATTTTCTTGTTAACCCTCTAGCACCCATCATAGAAACCTAAATATTTTCCACCTTTCTTTAATGTCGACTGTTGTTAATAATATTTTTTCTACATCTATTTGATTAGTAGTTACTGAGATGAGACGACAACATCCACTATTTGGTCACTGACATCCGTATTTATTTTGCAGTTTATTTGATAACTCGTTTTAAAAAAACGTTTAGATTTAAATGTATTCAAAAAATTACACCTAGTAATTAATTTGATTGATTAATAAGCTTTTTAATTAAATTTTACACCTATTCACACCTTCATTTTTGTAATGCTCGTAACATGCAGAACTGACCGATAAGCAACATGCAATTACAAAAAAATTAATGATGCTTCATGTAAAGAACACATTAATTTCAACAATTTGTCATCTTCACCATTACTCATCCAAGTAATTGTATATTAACAATTTCATTAAAGCCGATACAGAGTAAATAAGAAATATGATACGTAGTTAATAAATTAGTTGTTTGGTAAATGTGGAAATCGATATGAGGTTCATTTTCGCCCAAGCGTTGAAGTCTATAACGATAATCGATTACTTGCTAATTTTTTTTTTTTTAAATCAAATAATAGATCCTTGCTATATAAGTATATATTATTTGAGCTTGGTTTGCTTGAATTTATAATTGCAAATTCCACGGATACTTTCATTAATGACAGTGTGTTTGCGTGTATCGATTCGTGAATTTCTACTACGGTTAATTAAGTAACAATTTATTGGAGATCTAGTAATTTATGACGATTTTTGTGGCCAACACTTCTCTTGAACTAATTAGAAATCATTTTAATTATTATGTTATTAGTAATTTTTCATAAACTCAAATGTTATAAGAAATTGTTTGAAAAGTAAAACATTTTCCATAAGTGTATATTAAACAAACAATTTATTAGTATTACTAATATTACTATCATAGTAAAGAAATTCTTCTAATAACGTGTCTATAGGGTGAATACTATTTGTTGCGGTTTTCGACACGATATTGAATATTCGACGAGGGAGGTCATCAACCTGAGCCAAACGAAATTTTACCAGAATAATTAATTATTCATATCATTTGTTGTTGAAGTTGAACTTGAGATCGTTATAGAAAATGGTAGCTTCTGTGAAATTGTGACATCCTTTGGTAACTAATTGATTGGTTGATTTTATTTGCATAACGAACTTTCAATTACAAATATGTTAATTTACCGTAGACGGTATCGTATTCATTTCGAAAGTTTTTATTTTGAAAGTAAATTGTGTTTATGTTCTTCCAGTTAATTTATTAGTAAATGTGTACCTGCTTTAATTGTATTTGCTAATCCAGCCTTGTTCTTAAACGATTAACAACGATATTATTACAGTAAGAAATCGAAGTTAATGTAGACAATTTGTCTTGTACGTACAAGTAAACTATAATCATTAAAGAAATTCGAATGAAATAATTACATACATTTTAAACATATTTGAAAATATAGTAGATGCGTAGTTAATGCTAATGTTACAGAATCAATTAATGATCTGTGTATTATAATAACTTGTCAAACTGGTTATTATTAGCGAACTCACGGAGACAGTTATTCATCTTTGAAATTCGATGCATTTCCTTTCAAAATGCCTTTAAGGATTAATTTGTTTATTAACATTAGTTTTGGAGAACACTTTCACTAATTTTTAATGAAATGTTTCATATAATTAATTTTTATGTTCTAATTTTATAGATAATAAATTTTATACGTCTACCATGTACTTATAAACCCACACAATATCACTTTAAAGGTAAATTAAAATTTGATAAATTTATTGGAATAGTTGGAAAAAAATGAAAGTTTCTGTTAAAGGTTAATAATATTTAAATTTATAAGTTTATAGATAAAAATTTACTATTTGTAAATTAAAGGTGAATGAAATTGACTGAATATACAAAGACATTACTGTTCAGATAATACCACCAAATAAAAGTATTTTATTAATAATTAATTATGTAGATTGCAATAAAAATGAAAGTACTAAGACTAAGCCATAATATTCTGGCTTAAATTAAATTTTTAATGGCAATTTAAATGGTTCATATAATTAGCATGTATTTAAAAATAACTAAATTTATGTTCTAATTTTATGGAAAATAAATTTTACATTTCTACTATTTTTAAACACAGGCGATACCATTATTAAGGTTAACGAAAACAATAAAAATAATTATATTTATTAAAATACAGAAAATATATTTTGAATTGAAATATTCCAAAACAAAATCATTTTTCTGCTTAAACAATTGAAGTGAAATATTTCATTTAAGTAATGTTCTTATAGATTTAAAAACATATTTACATTTATTATTATAACACTGAGAATTAAAGTATACAGATTAAGTAATATTTTTTTAATCCCTAATACAACATATAATGATTTATTTTATAGTATATAATGATTTATTTTATAGTACTAATATTATATATGTATAATGCAATTAATATTTTAATTCTATAGATAATAAATATTAAATCTTCAATTTATAAACACACCACTTTAGACAAATATTTAATGAAATATTTCATGTAACATGCAGTTATTATTATTTTTGCGTATGTTTAAAAATGAATTAAATTTATTTTTATAGATAATGAATTTAAGATAAATACTGTTTAGAGGAATACGTAGAATCTAAAATGAAAGTATTTTTTATTAAATTATTTTACTCACAGCTTTCTGTTTAAAAATGTTAAAACAAATATCTTATCTAATTAAGGTGCTTATAGATAGTTTTTTTAGTCTGAAACTTTCAAATATCTCGAATAACAAGGACAAAGTTTAATAATGATTTCTATGAAATCAATTTACCATATATTTATTCTGTCTTGTTAAGTTTCCAGGGAAATTTTAGAAAAAATGTATATAAAATAGTGCTTGGTAATAAATGTGGAGTTTTAAAGTTTCTATCTTTATTTGAAAATTTTTAGTAAAATTGAAAAAAAAAATAATTACATGTGTCAAGTAATTTTTTCTTTCTCAAACCAATCTAACTGATTAGAATTCTAGACAACAAACGATTTTAATGATTTAACTACAAAAAGAACATTTTTAACAATAATTTTTATATATTATTTACTCATATATTAGGAAAATTAATAATTAATTAATGATCATTATAAAAAATCTTAATTTAATAACTAACTGAATTTATGTTAAAATATTTATTACAAAAATTTAAGTTTTTTAACTACATTTAATCATTCACATTAGTGTGAATTCCTCAGACAATACAGGTATTAACTTTGAAATATTAAATATTTTTAATGTAGATTTTGATGCTGATAATATATAGGACTTTTTTTATTTTCCTACTGAAAATTCCATACAGACAGACCTCACAATTGTGAATCGAAGTCGTAGACTTTAATTGGAAGATGATGAGACATGAGGGACACATATAAATCAAGCACCATACATAAGAATTAGTTATATACAATTTACAAAATGTTTTTACACATTCATGTCTTTATCTGCAACATCCGAGTCTATAATAAATAATAAGGGTTGGTTCTTGTTTAAGATTTCAAGGCCATCACCTGTCCCACCGATGAAAAGGGGGGAAGTCTACTAATTTTAGCACTAGGGTATTTTTTCGGCGAAACGATTAAATTTTGATATGTGGATATTCTGTTCGAAGAGTGCTTATTACTCGAAGTTTCAAAGTAAAACAAAATCTACCCATTGTTTAGAAATATTACCATTATAAAGGAAATAAAAATTTTAAATTTATTACATTATATTTGTTTATTGTGTAGGGTACTACTTTAAGCAAAACCAAAATTTTTAATAAAGTATTATATTATATTATATCCTTTTTTTATTATATTATTATTTTTTATATTTTCATTTTTATAATTATTAAAAAATTAAATTTATGTTTTAATTTTATAGGTGATAAATTTCAGATAGTTAGTAATACTGTGTTGGTTGATAATTAATACTCAATTATTATATATTACGTATATTATTTATCAACCCACACAGTGCCATTTTAATGGCACATGAATATTTAATAAAAATATATTTTTTTATTTTTTAATGTTAAGTTAAGAATCGTTTTTTTGATATGAATTATTTCACACAAGAACGAAACGAAGTGACTCTTTAAAAAAGCAAAAATCGAAAATAAAAAAATAAAATTAACGAAACTTGGTCCTTTGAACCCCAGAAAAACGTTGGACGAACATGCGCGCACCGCACTGTCTTATTCGAACACAGCCGGCGGAGCTTTACCTCCGACCAGTGTGCTGCGAACGTTTTCTTGAACCACTAGTTCGACTCCAGGCCCAAGAATAGTGGACGGACGCTCTATGGCAAGGTGTTCCGAAGAAGAGGTTAGAACTAATCGACGCGTATGACTTGTACGGTTCACGGAACCGCTTGAAAACGGGGTGCCAAAATTCGAAATAATAATAAAAAAATTAAATTGTGACCCGACGTACGTTATGTTTGAATCAGTGGCCGCGGTACCGAGGAATGTGGTCGGTTCCGAAACAAGTGGTTGTTCTTTTGTACCGATGTGATGGTGTGAAACAGTGATCCCGGTATAAATGCTTACTTTGCTGAATTGTGCGTGAATCTGGTGGTCGACTAACATGGATAACATCGCCAACAACAATCTTGCGTCGAACTTGCCGGAGGTAACCAATTCGAAAAATTGATTTGGGTTCTGTTCCATCGATTAATTCGTTCGTTAATCGATGGCTCTGATTCATGCTGAAAATTTTTAATTGAGCCGTTTTTCGTTCGGTCACTCTTGCGTGCCGTCGAAGACATTTAAATTTTAAATACCGCAACGAAAATTGTTTAGTGTTTAACTACAATATTTCAGTACGAAAATAAATATTGTTGGAACGGTTGTTTTTAATTTTCTTTTTAAATTCCAAGGTCTGGTACGTATGACAAAACTATTTTTCAGTGTAAAAAAATATAAATAGTTGCCGGTTTTCCGGGAATTAGCATCTGCTGGCAATCTTGAGTCGCTGATTTACTAAAACGAATCTCTAGGTAACAAACCTTTGTAATTTATCCCGGAGACCGCTGAATTTACTTGCTTACTACCTACATACCTGGGACATTCCACAAACTACAAACTAATACGTACGTTGAAACTTTATTTGATGTTCAAACTACTAATCGAGAAAGTGAAGTTTGCACAATTTTGCAGGACACATTTATGGTCATATTTAACTTATATAAATATAGACAGTAACTCATAAATACTAATGTTAAATGTTTATTAGATTATAAATTAAATGAGTCGCCATTTTCTGCAAATGTTCAACAATTTCAATGTCGAAGCAATTTAAAATATTCGTTCATTAAAATTCTGGGATCGGCACTTTAGTTTAATTCAACGGTAATTACTGATCTTCGACGCTTAAAATTTAATTCACATCCACGGTAAATTCCAAATGGTAATTGATTTTCGATGGAATGACCCGTTTCCAAGTGGAACTACGTAGTTCTTAGCAGCAGGTAGAGATTCTTGCTTCTCGGAATATATTCATTGGTAGTGTTGGGGTTTGAACCTGTTACGGACGTTACCGCAGCCCATTTGAATGGGGTGCATATTTACCTTTAAATTATTCTTTTGGAATGGCTCATTTTAATGTGCAAAAATGTATTTTCGTTATGAAACCTTCAAATCTGGCCGCAGGAATTTCGAAAGTGTTGCAGAGTGTCGCTACTTTAATATACATTTTCTTGAAATTCTAGGGGTGGTAATGGTAAAATTATGTCTCAAAGTCGAATAAATTGTGTCAAAATACTTATTGCGTTCCATTGTTTTAAAGGTTTATCTTTGTTATACTTAACGCAGACTTCATAATCACATTTAAAGCGGGCTTCCAGTTTCATAACACCAAAATTAAAGTAATTAGAATCAAATCCTACTCATAAAATGAAAAGAAACATTTTTAGCCATTTTAGTAGTGTGTTTTTTATTGGCCAGTATATTTAATCCAAATTAGTTGGACCGATTAAATCAATCCGTTGATAAGAACTTGATTATTTCGTACTGACATTTCATTGTTTTCCAGTCCACACCTACATGTATGTAAGTTACGAAAGTGACAATGCACTACTTCATTACTATTTGATTGAATAGACGGCCAGCATGAGGTTTTCACCCTCAGCCACGTATGTGGCAATTTGACTTATTTGTCTTTGGATGGATGGAACTGGGTCGAAGCAGCGGGAATCGTGTTTTATTAAATGATTGCATTTAAGTGTATGTTCAAGCTGTTCCACCGTTGCTGATTAACAATTGAAGAGCAATTTAATGGTAGACGAGGCCCGAGATGCTCGTCCAATCTTAAGACATTGGCAAGAGTCACTTCTGAAGGTGTCGGTCTTAACCAGTAACTGCATACGTAATGTCAATATTTAATTTTTAGTTGTTTGTTTACCAAGACGTAATGAATTATACGGTCGAACTTCTATTAAGTCGGCACGTCTTGCATTTCCTCCCGAGTCGCTTCTGTAACTAAAATTTTAAGTGCATGGCTTTTGTTACAGAAACTCAGCACTATTCGTGAATTATGGAGTATATAACTACACTATTTCAAAATTACTTAACTTAAATAATAGTTTCACACTTTGAAACTCGAAGACTGTGAAGAAGTATTAATGGATACTTGGACTTTCTTCAGGGCATCTGACAAAACAGTTATTTCAAGATATTTCATTTCAAAGTTCAATGATTTCTACCAAATCAACTTTATCCTACATTTATTCTCTCTTGTTTAGAGGGAAATTTTTGAAAAAGTGCTTGGTAATAAATGAGTTTTTACTTTTTTTGAATAATTTTAGTAAATTTGAAAAAATTAATTGCATGTGTCTTTTCCAAAGCAGTGGATATGACAGCTCTAGAATCGATTTTAATGATTTTGTCATAAAAAAGATTGCATTAATGGCAATAATTTTTAAATAATTAATTAGGATACCAAAGTTTTTTTTCGAATTTTTACATTATTTACTCGTATATAAAGAAAATTAATAATAAATTAATGATTACTATAAAAAATCCTCATTTAATAACCGGAACTCTAAAATTATATTAAAATATTTATTGCGAAAATTTAAGGCTTTATCTCTACATATTACTTCTTTTTGAAAAAAAAAACTCATTTGAAATAATTTTAAAATATTAATTTACTTGCCAGAACTCTAAATATATTTATAGTAATTTTTACGTTATTTATTGTAAAACATGTTTTCCTAATTGAAACTATAGTTAATATCAGAACTCAAATTGGTTTTAGGATTGACAGTTTTTAATCTAGACGTCTTTGAATAACTCTTTGAATATTAATTTTTAAATTATTTATGGGAAGCTGCAGCTTTCTGTTCAGTAATGTTTAAACAAATGTTTTATCTAATTAACAAATATGAACAAATATCTCAAGTAATAAGCAGTTTACAAAAAAAGACAATATTACCAAATTTTCATTATTCAGTGAGAGAAATACACTAGTGTTAAAATTTGGACTCCTCCATCCTCCAGGCAGATATTAACATTGAAATATTAAATATTTTTTATTGTAAATTTTGTGGCTGATAATATATAGGACTTGTTTAAAACATTTTTTTTTATTTTCTTAATGAGAAATTCATGGATTTTTAGCCACAATTTTAGAAAAAGATAATATAAAAAAGTGTTTAGTAATAAATGTAGCGCTTTAAAGTTTCTACATTTATTTAGATAATTTTAACTAAATTAAAAAAAAAATAATTGATTGTGCCAAACATTTTTTTCTTTACCAAACCAATGGATCTTACTGGTTTGGTCTGAGAAATAAGCAGAGTTCTAGACAGCAAACGATAAGCTCTAGAATAGATTTTAATGATTTGACTATAAAAAAGATTTTATAGCAATAATTTTTATATAATTGATTAGGATACTAAAGTTTTCTCGAATCTGTAAATATTTGCAATAATTTTACGTTATTTATTGTAAAACATTTTTTTCTAATCGAAACCGTAATTAATTTAACATCAGAACTCAAATGGATTTTAGGATTATTCGTTTTCAATCAAGGTGTCTTTGGATAACTCATTTATATTAATTTTTAAATGATTTATAGCAAAAACATGCTATTTTTCTAGTCCAAACGATAAATATTTGTTTGGAAATAAAATAAATTTTAGACATCATAGTTCGTAATAGAAAATTTCTGCTTGATATATTATAGAATTCTTTAAAAAATTATTAGTATTCGTTTTTTATAGGAAAAAGCTTAAAGTTATTTTTAGAATTGTAATTTTCTTTTTTACTTATCAGAGAAAGTACGACAGTTTTACATAAAAAAGTGATGTAGAAAAGTTTAACTATATTAATTTGCCACAAATATTAAAAAGTCTAGAAATATTTTACTATTTTTTCATTTAAAATTTTCTTATTAATGAGTCATTTTATTCACATATTTAATCAGCAGAATTCCAAGCAATTCGTTTCTTTTAATCGATGATAATGAAATATACTCATTGGTTGGTTTAGGTATTTAATAATTTACTAGAAATCAGACAATTTTCCGCTCGACTGACTAAAAATCGAACGTAAAATGCAAATTGAAATGTTGTGGGTAATACATACTGCAATAATTACAAAATTATTGTTTTGGCATTTAATAAATATCGGCTGATTAAATGTAATGGAATTTAACGGTTAATTAGACCAAATAAACTTACTTAACAGTGACAAAGTATAAAATAATGTGCACGGCAAAAACTATTTTAACCTTCACTTTTACTATTACCGCTAGTCATTGAAGCTAGATACTTGCAATCCAATCTACCTACATAGAAAAATTCTTTAGAAACAATATTTAAGGAATACCATATTTTAACGCAGTAAATATTATTGTTGATTTTAAGTTTATCTTTATAGCAGCTCAATATGTGCCAGTGTACGATCTAATTTGAGATTAAATGGTTCGATCATAAAGCAATCTAATTTAAATTTTTCATAAAGGTTAAGGCCGTTTGTTTAGAGTAAAAAAATCTTCTCTGCTGATTCTCTCACGGATAATAATAATTATACAATTAATACAGAGGATGTGAGGTATTAAGCAGTTTTGGTCTATTAACATGTAATAAGTCCTAACAAAGAAGTAGCATACATTATTGTTGTACATGTGTAAAATGTAAATTAACGCTAATTCGTATAGTAAACAATTAGAAAATTTTGTTGGAAATAACTGTGCATGTAGTATTTATGAATTTTAAATGGCTGCAACAAAAAATACTGAAAGTGTGAAAGTTATTTTTTAACGTCGCTTATGAATATTTTGTTAATGTAAAATAATAAATTCAAATAATCGTTGCTGAAATGAAAAAATGGTTTATGTTATAATTATTTACCACCATTTCTGAGATGCGTATCTAATGTAATAAATGAATTAATGAGATACTATATAAGGAAGGAATTTTCATGAAACATGCAAATCAGAATTACAAAATGATGGAAATAGATTTCTTGAACAAATCCGACGAACAAAGAAATCCCACGTGTCCCCTGAAAAGTGAAAACTATGTTTACAGTTTTAAACGATAAGACCCCTATTTCAAAATCTGTTCTAATTACACAACTAGTTCACCCTAGGCCCGTATGTGTGCTACCAACGATGCTAATGATCACAATTTTAGCCTCTTAATTAACTAATTATAGAAATGTGTCCGTTAACAATAGGGGCACAGTAGTTTAATAAAATATCAACTGTTAAGGCAAATCTGGAAAATGTATTCATTCATCTGGTTACTTGCTTCCTTTCGAACCAGATGTGATTCGAAGTACCACTTGAATATTTAGAGGAGGGTTTGTTGACAATGTTTATTTAAGGGTGATATTTACCTACATGGTTGTGCATGTAAAGACGACAAAGTTCAACAAGGGCACGGACGCCCGATTACAGGGGTGTTTTGCCAAAGGTGTAAAATAAACAATACGTAATGTTCTCCGGTAATTTATTTCGCACAGAACAAATATCAAAAGATTTCTACGAAAGCAATAACTTACGTCTAAATTGTTTCATGCAATTTATTGTATCGCGTTTGAACTGATGCAATTTTTCATCTGCAAACGTACAAAGATGTAATAAAACACTTAAGCAGACATCTGTAATAACACGTACGATTGATATATGTCTTTGGTTCAAATTTAAACGCAGGTTTTAATACTCTTATTACATTGAGTGTTGTAATAGACATCTGTCCGTTCTGTTTTAACACACTCAGGTTAATGTCATTTTGAACGTAACCAATTGGTTCGAAAACCCATGCCAAATAAACATCATTGTCGTTAAATGCTTGTAATATTTTTAAGTACTTTTATTTTAAGAAATGCCTATAAAATTGAATAACTTCATTCAAATACATCAGCAGTAGTGTAAAAGATTACAAAAAATTGATTCGAATTCTTAAATGAATTTATTTAAGAGTGGTTTCGATTAAATTTGTAACTGTTACTTCACAAAAGTAAGTAAAATGTTTAATAAAGTGAAGACTATAAAATCAATTTTTTTTTAATATGAGTAATGGTGTCAGATTCAATTAACATTGATTTTATGTATTCTGATTGAATTTAATACTGTTATTTTGCAAAAAATATGTTAACATTGTTAAATGCTTGTAATATTTTTTAACATTTTTATTTGAGAAGTGAAAATCATAATATCAAATATTGTTTTTGAAGAGTATCAGCAATATAGTGTAATTGATTACAAAAAATTGATTTATATATTTTGATATTTACAAGAAAATATATTAATATTCTTAAATATTTTAATTTTAACAAGTAAAGACAATATGCAATATAAAAGTTAAGTATTTTGTTGTGGAAAATATCAGAAATGGCCCTAATTGTAATATTTTAGCACTATTATTCGTAGATGTGAAAGCTAAAAAAATTATTTTTTTTTTCAAGAAATATAAGTAATGGGGTAAAAATTACAATAAATTCATTACTTTGAAATTTACAAAAAATATATATATTAACATTGTTAAATGTTTTACATATTCTTAAATATTTTGATTTTAAGAAGTGAATATAACAATTATGTATTTTGTTATGGAAAATATCAGAAATGGTGTAAGAAATCTTAACATACAAATTCTTAAATGAGATTATTTAACTTATAAATAATTTAAGAATATAATTTCATGTATTTTGACTAAATTTAAAAAGAACTATTATTTTACATAAAAATATATAATAATATTGTTAAATCTTTGAAATAGTTTTTAGCATTTTTATTTTATTAAAGTGAATATTTCTTTTTAGAAAAATATCAGTAATAGTGTAATAGATTAATGTAAAAAGTTTGATTCGCATTCATAAATGAATTTATTAATTTTAGAGGAAATTTAAAAGTATATGCCGCCACTGCCATATATTTTGGCAGTGACTTTACAGAGAAAAAAAAATGGTTAACATTGTTAAATGTTTATAATATTTTTAAGAAGTGAAAACTATGAAATCTTTTGTTGTAGAAAATATCAATTGTAAAAATAATATTGTTAAATGTTTCTGATATTTTTATTTTTAGAAGTAAATTTTTATTTATTCTTTTTTTTTTTTTGGAAAATATCAGCAATGGTGTGAAAGATTGAAAGAAACTGGAACTAAAAATAAAAGAAGATATCCTATTTAATTATTATTATTAAATTTAAAACAATTGTGTATTTTTCAACGCACTTGTCAATTCTATTTTTCTCATTTCGCCTACTCAATACATATATTGCATCATCGCCAGTATAAATGTAAATAAACAAATGTTTGGCCTTCATTTTGCAAATTATAATAAAGGTAAATATGCCTTTATTCATCATACCATTCTTTTATTATTAAATATTCTTACTAATAAGTCATTAAAAAAGTGTAAGGTAAATTAAAATGATCATTAGACGTGCCCACATTTTTTACTTTGACAATTTGTACAGTAAATGGATAATTGGATGGATTTAATCCTTTGAAAATTATAAGATGGTAACAAATACATTAATGATAATTTTGCGTGAGCAAACTAAAAAGAGAATTTTAAACTTTGTTATTGAATAAAAATAAATTAATCGTACAATAGTCTGCAATTATTCCTCGAACGTTTTAATAAATACTCGTTGCTTGTTATTCCGTTTGATTACACCTGCAAGGGTTTCATCACATTTTATGATATAATATTATAAAACATATATTTTGTTTGTTTTATTGTACAAACATATATTCATACAAGAGGAAAATATGTGAGAGGTTTGTTTAATAGTCTTGTTTAACGCATTGTTACAGACGACATGATAATTATGCTGACTTGTTTAAATGTAAACGACTAATTTGGCGAGAGTATAATAAGCTATATTAACATCAAAACCATTATAATTAATTATAATATTACAGTTTGTAACAACCAAGTATAACGGCATTTTATAATATTAAACAAAACAGAATTATTTTTAATTTAATATTAAATTAATTAAATAAAAGTAAATAAAAAGCTTTGTTACCAAAATATCTTCTTTGTTTTGTATTTAAACTTGCCCGTTTTTAACATAAATCTGAGGTAAAAATAAAGATTGATAAAATTAGAGACGCGTGGGTTTCGAATGGATGTGACACACTATAAATTCCTATTATTTTGAAATTGGAAATAGACCAATGTGTAACTGTCAAAGATGATTTAATTTTTATTTTATAGCCCTATTTTAAGATATTTCCTATAATAAACCTAAAAATAATATCGTTTCTCTTCCTATTTTATTTTTTTGGTCTCAAAGTACATTAAAAAAGTTTATTGTATTTTTGATATATAATAGTTATCTGAACTCTTATAAAATTAGTTTTACCTGTTAAAAATTTATGACTGAGTGTCCAGACCTCAATGGTTTCTTAAAACGTTCATTACTATAAAGCACATTTTTTATCTCAAACCATTTCTGAAATATTTAAGGCGGATTTCAAAAAATGTAGTATTATTTATTTATTTATTGAAATAGAAGCTCTTTGCCTCAAAAATATATCTCGTAAAAAATTCGGGACAATGCAGTTTTTTATTTTAAATGGAATAATTGAATTTGCCAATAAAATGCCAGAATAAATAAACCTTCAAAAAATATGTAATATGTTGATATATCTGAAAATATTTTAAAAATATTTCATATGATTGGTTGTGAAACAAAGAGGGAAAGATTGCCGATGCTGATGATTGATCATTGTAAAAAGACAAAACACAGTCTAGTTTGTATATAAATTATATGCAGCTATACAACTATTCAAAACATAAATTATTCATAAAATTAATTAAATATTATAAACTGAGCAAAAATATATATTTTTCTATACACACCACAAATGGTATTAATTGGCAACACAAGCATAAAACAAAATTGTACATAATTATACAGTAAAATACAAAAAATGAAAAGGGTTATTGTAAAAGAGACAGCACGTTTTAGAAAACAATATATAATCAGTAAAAATTTACAAAAAAGCTTTTAAAACTCCACATATTTATTATATGAATGTACGGAAAACAGAGTATCTATGTAGACAGCAGAATTATTTATTTACTTTTTATCATTTAGGCGTTTAAATTAGTGTTTAAGTTCCTGTAACAAGAAACTTCACAAAATACGATCTAATGGTAGTATAGTCAAGTAAATAAATTAAAAGACATTGGCACAGTGCCGATACATCGGCGTAAATTTTACCGATGGTAAATGATGAAATTTTTGGTTTATCGACGCCGTTACCAATGTATCGGTCGAGCCCGAATCATTAATAATAATTATTCCAAATGAAAGAAACTGAGAAACTACTGCTTTGCATAAAGTAAAACCGAATAATTCTCTCAAACATTTGAAACAAGCAAATTTCAAAATTGTTGTCAGTGAAGAATTCAAACTAATAAAATTTAAAACATTATGTTTCAGGCTCAGACTTATTTGTAAACTGACAACCGAGTATCACAGAAATTTAATTAAAATCAGAGATCACTGAATAATTAAAATATCACGTTTCAGATGATTATAAAACTTTTACTTTGTGTAAAATGGAAACGAACAATTTTTCCTAACATTCCACTCGACAAGTAAAATTAAAAATTGATGTCACTGGAGATCGAAATATAAAATTTAAATGATTTCTAGTCTGCCGCAGGAAACCGGGTTAAAACACCACCTAAAAGTGCATGTAACTATGTCAGAACAGTTTACATAATTTTCTCGAGCATTGTCCCACATGATAAATTGTAGGCGACTATGGGAATTTGATCTATTCAGTCATTTTCATTTAGAAATTTATTAATACGTATGTAAGTTTAAAATTGAATGTTTCCTCAGTAAGTTGAGTTTTTTGAGGCCCGTTTGCATAAAAATGTGTTGCTAGACAGTTTATCACATATTCACATTACAATGTAAATTATAAGAAATCCTTTCGTACACTGTCATTTGGAAAATTCGTCTTGAAGTACAGGAAACGGCACCGCGTTCTAAAATAAGCGGATAAATTTTCATATCACAGTCCCATCTTCAAAATGAACCTAAAAATATACTATACAACAGGAAACTGTCGTATGTGTAATTATAGATATTGAACTATTTTCCCACAATCCTGGCTAGACGTTAATTAAAATACAATAATAATGAAAGTAACGAGTGTGGAACAGTTTTGTTTCTATGAGAAAATCTATTCAAGACTAATTTTTCATTGGAATACGAAGTGAAGAGGTTCCATTGTTCTCTCAACTTTTGTGTGAAGTATAACAATAATTATATAAACAATAAATGCATTTCAGTCGTCCATAATATTTGTTTATATAATATTTGAATAATGAGATTCACTTCCATGAAAATATTTCATTCATCTTTTACGATAACAGACATTCTAATTGAGTAACAATATTTAAGTGGATTTAAAAACAAACATGTTCATAATAAAGTTGTTTGAATAGGCAATATTTTAAGTTAATTAATGATAATTTGTTGCGACCAAACCGAGATTGTCTGGGCCGCCATCGAATATGGCAAGAAACACATTCGACTGCAAACGGAAATATTAATGAAAATATTGACCCCAGTGCATCTTGCTTCAAGGTCAGACGGAGGTTCATTAATGCCCTTATAATTTCGTGAACCCAATTCGTTTTATTTACTTGACCTCGTCAACCTACTACGCTGGGGTGAACACAAAATTCTTTGACTTGTGCAGTGATCAATATAAAATATTCATATTCACTTTTATTTAAAAATATATAGTTTCAATCTTGTGTTTAGGACAAAAGTAAGCAAATATATCAAAATTTAATTCCAAACAACAATTTGTAAAGAAATAAAATATTTTAAATTACATAAATTTACAAAAAAATGTTTATTTTATATATACAGGATTTTCCGTTTATTTTTTAATGTTACGAGAATTTCCATAATACAACTTTTGACATGTGATGATGTTGTTCATGTAATCTCTGTGAAAACCTATGACAGATTTCTTAAAAGTATCATAAATCTTTTATTAATTTTTTGACAAACAGTAAAATCTTATGTACTGAAATAAAATTTATATCTCTTCAAATTTCGAATTAATATATTAATTTTATTTCAAACAGAAAATATACTTAAATTTATCTTAAAAATCAAACTTTCTAAAAATATATAATTTTTGATATATTATTATTAGTTAAAATATAATGATATATATGGTAAATTTGAAGATATCTAAATGTCGTTTATAAAACTATTATTTTATTAGTATTTTTTTATTATTTTTAAATTTACCAAATATTATATTTGAAAAACTTGAGTGTCAGATATGTCCTCTTTGTTTTATATACCAAAATATCAAATATCTCAAATTATATATTTAAATTTAACTGTCAAGTGTCTAAAAAATTATGTACTAAATTTTATAAAAAATGCAATATGAGGCGGAATTATAAGACACATTTTTATTGTCTATTTTTTGAGATATTATTCAATAAATCTACCAAATATGATATTTCATAAACTTGATTACAATTTGTGAATATGCAAAGTGATTTTTAAAAACATAAATAAAATAATTTATCAGTTATGTCAACTTTGTTTTAAAAACTTTTGTTTTGTTTTTAAAAAAATATGAAATACCTTGGGATAATTTAATATATCACAAATTATATATTTTAGAACAGCTTAATTTTGACATTTTACCCATTTAAAATAGAAACATCGTCAAAACTTTTCTTTTAAAATTGGATTTTAATGAAAAATAGCTAAACGGATAGACTATAAAAAACTCTAGTAAATATGGTATTAAGTATAAGTGCATTACTAAATATTAAATTTTAGGAAAAAAAACTGAATGTTAATAATAATCAAAGTGTGAGGCAAAACTAAAAGTCACATGTTTATTGTTTATATTTTAAAGTATTATTCTAGAAAATGGAATCACAAATAAAACAGTTACAGGGGTGTGTCCACCTTGAAAGGGTCACACTGTATAAGAATTTATTGATTCATAATCGTGTTGTTCAACTTTGAATTGCAAGTAAAATACGACGACATTGTGGAAAACTTATCGTTTATCTAAGGGCTTCTCAAATAACGCTTTGTTGTGAGATAAATTTAAATAAACACCCGGAGAACAAGCAACAATATTATTTATTTACATATATTGCAGTTGGCAACAGAAACTCAGGTTAATAAACTTATGCATAATTGATCAAATAATATTTTAAACGTATATTTTTACGAATGAATAATCAAACGTGGAACTAATTAGCATTTGACTATAAAATAAACACATAAAGATATGGTTCAGTTAAGATTATAAATAAATTTATGTTTTATAACTATGTTCTATAATTATCGTCATCATTTTTAAAAGTAGTTTAATGTAGTTTTGAACATGAACTTAATCGATACTACGTGTTAGTTTAGCCAAATACTTCGACTAGAATGATTCTGGAACATACCCCGTATGTTTTCATTTTGCATTTATATCTATTGGATATTATTTTATTGGACGTACTCAAATACATATATAAATATGTAAAGTTTGAACTAGTTACTTGTAAATAATTAATAAATAATCAGTGATAGAGGAATGTTTAAATGTAAAAAGAGAATGCGGGAAAATGCATTGATAGAGAGTCAAATGTATGCAAGTGTGAAAAGGGTCAAGTAAACGCGTATAAGGTACGTAAAAAATGATTGCGGTTCTACACAATGCTCGGTGAATACGATCACGATTAGAAACTGATTTGACTGACTGCCAAGGATAAGCTGATTAGTGGAGTTTATGTGCTAACCAAGTCTGAAAAGGATAAATTGAATATTTCACGTCCGTATGCACATTAACGACGAATGCGTGATATAATTTCCAACATTCGCATATCTTTCAAGTTATTTTTTATTGATTCAGAAGGCATATACATAACTGGGAAGTGATAAACGACGTGTATTGACGCATAGCTTAGGTTTATTCAGTGCGTAAAAGAGGCGGAGGTAACAAGGTTTTGGTCGCACAGTATTTTAAAAAATTAATTAGTACAAAATATTGTCACTTTAGGACCATTTACGACTTACCTAGCCCGTCTATTATTACAAATATCGGAATGCAACCTAAAATTTACGGGTAAATTATGCCAATTACTCATTGTTGACCCAGTTATTTACCATTATACGACGGCAAGAAACAAAATTGCACTGGGCAGGTTGTCCTAAAATGTTTTTGTGAGTACGTGACGATTTTCAAGTTTGTCTAAAATATTTATTGGCTTACCAGTCTGCACTTTTTTCAGGGACACACTAAAAATATGTGGGTACCGTACATATCCTCAACAAGGAATTAGTACAGGTACTAAATCCACACGGGACTTTTCTTGTCGCAGGTGTTTCCATTTTTCACGGCAAGAGATTTACGACTTCAGACATGGGATTAAAATTCAACTGCGATGAAGACTATGATTTATGATAGCTTTCACTCTGTCGTATGATTTAAATTTTAAAGTCGAGAATGTCGCATTTCGAACATTGCATCTACCTCTTGGAATTTCTTCCACTGGAATAATAATAATTCCACTGTGTTTAAGTACGAAGTACCTTAGACTAAATTTAATTTGTAATATGCTTATCGTAATTGTTCGAAATGTGAAGTGGAGTGTCTGCTTAATAAAGAGTCCATTAAAAGCAAGAAAGGATTTTTGCTATTATCTCAGATATCATCCAGCAATCGATTACACTTAAACGTTCACGTCTGGCAACTATATCAGAGATGTATAGTCATTGGCGCAATCTGCTGAAGTGATCGGTAGCCGAGCAAAAATCCCAGTAGATCTAATAAATAATCGAACTGCTTCAGTCAACACTACGCCTACCATCGACAATTAATCTCGACAATCGGCGTCTAACAATCGAACAAGGTTGAAGCAATTTCTTGTTCAAGTTGTCTGAGTCTGTGTCGTTTCACCCGACGGTCGCTCCATTGTTGCTTGGGGGCGAGAAAAACTACGTATTATTTTCAAAACGTAGCACTAAATTACACTTCAAGATTGAAAGTCATCCTTAATAATAAAAAAACCTGAGGTTTACCTGAAAATAAATTACATTACGACTACGGTACAATAGTTTTATGGATAATTTTCGTATTTTTTGTGCTTCAAAGATTTTTTAACATAAAACCAAAAGTGACTTCTTAATAAAAGTCTTCGATTTTATACGTACTATTCTTGTTGTCTTGAATTCTCAAGAGGTTGACGCAAGAACGAACACATACCAAAGTTTCTGCACATAGACAGGTGTAACACACCTTTTCAAGGCCAGATGTTGTAATTCATTCTAGGGCGACAACCCTTCCATTGCTTTGATTTCTATTAACTAGCTTCCGTTAAGGGACTTTAATGAACGGTCTAAGAGACAATATCACGACCTTTTAATACCTATGCAAATAACACATCCATAAAATACTAAATGATGTTGTTATTTAGATCAGTTTTATAATTATTCAAATCACGTTTATTTGTGCCAGTTTAACAGGTTTACCATACTTTGTCTTCTGTATTCACAATATAAGGCTAAATAGATATCAGAATTCTTGGTAACTATTTCTATTAAAATTGCATTATATTGACAGGTTTTAATCTCCCATTACCCAATTGCCAAACCTTTAATTACATTATATTTCTTATTTTTGAGTTATATTTTTCTATTTACGTACTAGACTTTAAAATCACAATGTAAAAATAAAACCTTAATTTTGTTAATATAAAAAAAATATATATTAAAATGTTTGTAACCAAACAACACGTAAATGTTTAGTGTGTCTTGTTAAAGTCTAAATTTTTCTCTTGAACGCAGATTTCCTTAAATTATTCAAACCTGGCATTTCAACTACGATACATACTCCATTACGTAAATATCTGCTTCTCTCAATCGACGAATGTAAATATGTAGTAACGTGTACCTCGAGTCGAAAAGAAAAGCAATAATTTAGTAGAATGGCAATTCGTATATAATTGCAGGCATACGTTCACCAGTCCACATTCTTAACAAAATTGCGAGTTGCAGTCGCATGCAATACTCGTACCTCTCTTTCCTGCTCGAAAACACACCTTCATGCTACGAGGATGCATGAAAAAAAAAATAAACGCAACATTATCGTGGCCGTTTAGCAAAGAAATGAAATTATTTTAATAACAATGCACGTAAATTATTCGATTTCAGCTTAACAGAAATGAAATTTTTGGTGCACCATGACGGTTGTCGGTTTTGGTTTGTTCACCCATGTTATTTTAAACACAATTAAGTGCGGTAACATAATATTTACGCCCGTTTACTGAAGGCTGCTGCGGTCTATTGCACTCCATTTCCACATTCACACGTTCGAAAATACTTCTTTAGAATATACAAATCGGATGACAGATCTAAATCAGTGCTGCTACTCTGACGTTATTATTTAAAAGTCCAGGTGTCAGATTTATGTTTTTAAATTGGTCTTATAATTAATTTAAAACGAAACGAATGAACCAGCGATACCGTTCTCACTGGAGTTTTAAATTTAAATTGGTTGTCTATTAATAAGATTGTTACTGAAGTTAACTGATAAAGTCATAAAAAGGTATAGTTCTAATGGTTGTAAAATAATAATAATTTCTTTCGTAAATTTTAATAATAAATATAATCTTTGAAATTGTTAATTCTATGGGGCAATGGTATGTAAGTAAAAGTCTGTGTTCTCGGTGTTACAACAATTTATTTATGGCTTCTTCAGGAGAAATTAATTCTTGACTGTTACTTATTATAGTAAATATACAGTTTTGTGTTTTAATTTTATAAATATTGTAACATGGATAAAATCTTTCAAAATTATGGCTGGAGTTATGTGAAATAATTACCATACGTGTCCTGTAAATGATTTCTGAAGAAATTTGCTAAAAATAAATACTTTTACTTACAGATTATTGTCTCAAAAATTGAATAATTTCAGAAATACAGTAGTGGTCATAATTATAGCAACTCTGCTGTTCTACTTGATTTGGATGTGAGTACCTATAATGTTTATTGTTTTTTCTATTATTGTTCTGTCTACTATGCAATTGGTCAATCTAATTTTATTTACAAAAAAAATCGTATTTTTTTTTCTTTTCAATAAAAATATTATATCAATATTTTACTTCATGGTCCCGGTGAATTTAAATCGGTTATTTAGTAATGATCTTTTGTTTATTATAATTATTTAATTATTGGACGGAGTGAAACTTTAAGAAAAAATACAATTCAGCGTTTCCAATACCGAGAGAAACAATAAGAGATGGCTAAGAGTTTATGGCTAAATATTAAATATCCTTAAAGATTCTATAAGGAGAAAACTGCATAAAAAGTCTGTTATAACCACAGTGAAACGCAGCTTAGATTATTCTGGTATCCCTTAGTTTAATTTATGTATAAGTATATAGTAAACAATAATTTGCTTTTTTATATTGAAGAAATTATGCTCTTAATAAATATTTCAACAGGAAAACGATCTCAAACCCAACGCAAAATTGTGACGGATTGTTTAAAAAGCTAAAGCATGGTCTTGTTTCTTCCTGTAGAAAACATATAACCAAATTCGATATAAAAAATCGCAGCAGAAACTTGATGGAATATTTACTTAATGTGTTAATGTTAAATTAAATAATTAATTAATGTGTTAATGTTGAATTAAATAACACAGATTTTATCATTAAAAATGAATTTCAAAATTAAAGTTGCTATATTTATGTCCAGCTTAATTTTGAAAAATATATGTAACATTTTATAGAATAAAAATATAGTAGTTTTTATGATATTGGACACAACAACATTAATATTACTTTAACAGTTCACATTAAATAAAAGTGTTATAGGTAAAATACATTTTAAAAAATTGCTATAATAATGACCACTGGTTCAAAAATTGACAAAATTATGGGGAAATAGATGTTGTGGGAATTTCCTAATGTGGTACGAATATTAGACTTTTTGTTGTATTCACTAAAAACTTTTTAATTGATAAATACTATTTTTACTCATTATTTTATACGTAGTAAGTTTTCAAGGTACATATCTCAAATTGTTTTACCTACTTTACATTCAAATATGCAATGTATATTTAAAACAATTTGAATGCTCGCTTTCGCTTTCAATGAAAAGACACCTGTTCGTAATAAAATTTCAAAACTGGAACATGATTTATTTTCAACCAACGAAATATTAGTTAAAGTCAATATCCCATGACGTTTTCTAGAAGACCTAACACTACTTATGTATTAACACTTTATAAAACGTCGTTTTCGAACCCTACAACAGATTTGCAAAAAACCACGTCCTGTCTTGTGGTTCTCGTTGTCATCAATGACCTTGAATCATAAGTAGCCCACTTGTTTATACCTCTTTCTTTTCTTCATCTTCGACATCAACTGAATGTTAAACAGATGTGAATTGGCCATGCCGTGAAGGGAATTTTGTTGTATTCTTTGGGAATCTGATATGTATTCTCATTAAATTTTATTGAACAACTTTATAAATCACTAGTACTTGAGTTTTTGATAGGTCATTTTTATATATGTACTTAAATATATAATAAGAAATGTCCAACCAATCTCAGTTATTGCGATGGATTAACTAATTAATTATTACTTTATATTTTGTCTGTACAATAGCCTCTAGCACCTAGTCTATGGCTTATCTGAGCAAAATAATACTTCCTTACATGAAATTCTCAAATACCATATCGGATGAACTGAATACTTGAAAGGCCACCTCTTTCGCATTACAATTACATACATTGAAATAAAAAACGAACGAAGTCGAAAAGCAGGTTTTCGCCTTCTCTGTAATCGGTTTATTAAAATTGTCCTATTCAAATTGAGTCCGAAAAGGCAAATCAAAAGAAATTAAAACCTGCACTTAAAGATTGATTGAATTTCGCAATTTAAGTTTGTTTGAAGTGAAATGGACGACTTAATATTTCCATGCTGTTTCATGTTAATTACACTTATTGTGACCACATCAATTATCGCAATGTGTATCTGTTAAGGCAGTTATTATTTGGTAGTCGACAGAAAATACTCGGTTAAATGCTTGCCGTGAACTATTTTTTATAGAGTGAACAGAAATTCGCTTTTAACAAAACAGCCAAATGATACCATAGCATTTCACCACAACTATGTGGAATCGTTTATTATGAAAGGATTTATCTATGTTGAGAACAATCGTTTTGCTCGAGTTACTTGGCTGTTTAACAACACAAAACATTTCCTATCGACTAATGAACAAACTATGTACCAAGTTATTACGCTACAAAATGCAGTGAGTCATGAGCAAGATAGCAAATATAATAATTATTATTTGTATATTTTTATATTTAGCGAATCTGTAATATTTTGGAAGTAAATATATGGTTTAATTTTACAGGAAAGAGGATGGGAGTACAAACAAATATGTGTTACAAGAGTGCCTGGTTATGGCTTTGGTATAGCAGTTTCTGGCGGTAGAGACAACCCACATTTTGCTTCTGGTGATCCTAGTATAGCAGTTAGTGATGTTTTAGCATCTGGGCCCGCTGAAAGATTATTGCAGTAAGTATAGTCAAAAAGAATTAAACTTGTTCATAAATATTGATAAAACTATTTCTCTATTTATTAGGGTTAATGATAGAATCATATCTGTTAATGGAATATCGTTGCAAAACGTGGACTATGCAACCGCTGTACAAGTCCTACGTGATTCCGGGGATACTGTAACGCTGGTGATAAAAAGACGAACTCTACAACACACTCATAGTCACAGTGCTTCATACTCGGGACCTCCATTAGCAGCCCTTGGAGTTAACCCGTTACCTTCAAAAGTTACTTTAACTAAGAATTCTAAAAAAGAAGGTACATATTTCCTATATAAAATTTCTAAAAACAATATTTTTACACAATAATCTTACAGATTTTGGAATTGTTCTTGGTTGCAAATTGTTTATTAAGGAGATTTCCTCGAAGGCAAGGGACCAACTACTTAACACTAACCAAGTGCTAATAGAAGGGGACTTCATAACGAAGCTGAATAATACCAATTGCAATGACCTGATGTCCCTGAAGGAAGCAAAAAAAATTATAGATAGTACCAAGGACAAATTGCATATTACAGTAGCTAGAGATTTTGGTTACAATTCCACTATCTCGCATCAAACACAAAGCTCTATTAGCACGACAGGTGCGGTTAACAATTTTTATAAAGGTAACTTATAGACTAAAGGCATATCGAACCTGACGCTCATTTCATAAAATTTTATTGTTTATGTGCCACTAAATCATTTATTACTAATAAACAATGAACAAATAATGTTTGTCGTTAATATTTCGCGTAAATGTGTAAATTATGTTTTTACTAGTTTTTGTAGTTTATTGACACTTCTAGATTAGACCTATGCCGAGGTTTGTTTATTCAAAACTACAACAATTATATTTTTTATTTAAAACACGTCTAACATTAATAGAAATTCATAAAAAGTTACACTCACAATTACTCATTATTAAATATTGTAATTTTTTACAGGAGATGATTTTCTTACATCAGGTCACCAAAGTTATTCTAATCAAAACTTATATGTACAACCACCAACCAGAAATACAAATATTAATCAAAATGGAGGTTTTGAAGACAAAGTTGATCCAAATAGCGGACCCAATTCACTGCCCGACGAAAAAAGTAATTTGGCACCAAGAGGAAGATCTCGTGGGCCACTGTCAGAGGCAAACATGAATCAATTGGATAACAGGAATAATATGGGTAGCTATGGCAGATCAAAAGGTAGAGACGAACCGCCTAGGCCTCCTCCACCAAGAGCAGAAGATTACTATAGCTCCAGGAGGCAAATCTACGAGGATGATCCAATAGTACAAAAGAATAAGCAACCTATGTAAGTAGTATAGTTAATTACACATTTTTTTTTTCTAACTTCATTGTATTTAGTCCGGATGCGCGATTTATAACATTCCACAAAGAAGGATCAGTTGGAATTAGACTGACAGGAGGAAATTTCGTGGGTATTTTCGTGACGGCAGTTCAACCAGGTAGTCCTGCTTCTTTACAAGGTCTGCAACCTGGAGATAAAATCTTAAAAGTTAACGACATGGACATGACTGGTGTTACGCGAGAAGAAGCTGTGTTGTTTCTCTTAAGTCTGCAAGATAGAATAGAACTTATTGTTCAGTTTTGCAAAGAGGAGTATGATAATATTGTTGCATCTCAAAAAGGAGACAGCTTTTATATTAAAACTCATTTTCATTATGAGAACCCTGCTAAAGGAGAAATGTCATTCAGATCTGGAGATACATTCCACGTAATTGACACTCTTTACAATGGAGTAGTTGGTTGTTGGCAAGTGTTTAGAATAGGTAATACATATTCTTATATTAAATAAAAATAGTATTTAACTAACACAATATTTAGGACGTAATAATCAAGAAGTACAGAAAGGAATTATACCAAACAAATCCAGAGCTGAAGAATTAGCAACTGCTCAGTTCAATGCAACCAAAAAGGAAATGTCTGCAAATGAATCTCGTGGCAGTTTCTTTAAGAGAAGACGGAGCTCTAATAGAAGATCCAAAAGCTTAGGAAAAGAACATTGGGATGACATTTTATTCTCAGACACAGTATCCAAATTTCCAGCTTATGAAAGGGTCTTATTAAAACATCCTGGCTTTACCAGACCTGTGATATTATTTGGTCCAATAGCAGACATAGCACGTGAAAAACTATTAAAGGATTTTCCTGATAAATTTATATCACCACGTAAGATAAAAAGTCTCACATCACACCTGTTCTTAATATTTGTTAATTATTTCAGAATTAGATAATTCAATGGAAGAAAATAATGTAAAGGCAAAGACATCATCAAATATTATTCGGCTTTCTGCTATTAGAGATGTTATATCCACTGGAAAGCATGCTTTGTTGGACATTACACCAAATGCAGTTGAGAGGTTAAATTATGCACAAATGTACCCTATTGTTGTGTTTTTCAAAGCTGAAACTAAAATTGTAATTAAACAATTAAGGCAAGGACTTCCAAAGTAAGTAATACTCGTAAATTTTAACAAGCTTTATTTATAAATATTTTTATTACAGATCAGCCCATAAGAGCTCCAAAAAGCTGTTGGAACAGTGCCAGAAACTAGATAAAGTTTGGAATCACGTATTTAGTTCTACCATTACTCTGAATGATAATACAGATACATGGTACAGGAAAGTAAGGGAAATTATTGATAAACAACAAACTGGTGCGTTGTGGATGAGTGAAAGCAAGGTAAACTAGTAAAAAAAATTAATTATTTAGATATTATGGGAAATTTTTGTCACATGGAAGTTATTTCTATTGAGATTTTTATATTTTTTCAGCTTGATTGGGATATGTTTTCGGACATCTATTATCCTCAAATTGTTTTAAAACCAAAAACTACAAACTCATTGCCAAATCGTTACCGACCTTCTAGAAGTCGTTCTAGAAGAACACCTTTGTCAATGTACAGTTCACCTCAGTTCATACATAGAACTACTCCATTTCTAGATCAAGACAATTTCAATTTAAAGTCAATACCAAGTCAAAGCAGCTTAAATAGCTGCACATATCAAAATCTTCAAAACTATGCAAGTAGCTTTCAATCAAATTTTGATAACAACGCAAGTGTTTTTAACACTAACAATGATTTTATGACTGATGTGACTTTTATTAATAATAACATGCAAAATCATCCTAACTTAAATTTTTCCGCTTCTGACAAGTATAATATTCCAATAATATACAAAGACAACATAACTAATTATAAGAAATATGATGAACCCATTTACTACGAATGTGCTTCTCCTGAAAAGTACGACTTCTTTACTCCAAAGTATGACCTAAGATATTGCATTATTGAAGAAGAGAATTTAGGAGAAATATAACATTTAATTATTGTTTGTACAGACTAAATCGTATATTTATACTAAATAGCATGCATATGTTGTCACTTTAATGTTACTTACCACAATGTTATATTTAACTCCAGCTTATATATATATAAATGCAATACCAATAAAAATTTTAGTTTAGATACTTTACGGTGATTTTTATTACATATTTGTATAAAATATAATTAGTTTTCTTTATTTGTTGATATTGCAATTATGCTTATGTTGTGTTCGCTATGTTTCATTTGTAAATAAATCCATTGTAGCCTGAAGAATCACTATCAGATGATTTCCTGTTCCCCATGTCTTCCTTGCGATTATCATACGCAAGTTCACCTGAAAGTGATCTGGAGCATAGTCCAGGTCCTCCTGTATCTCCTGGGATATCTGGAAGTAATTCAATAGTGCCGGGACGGTTAACCAAAGCAAGCTCAGATCCCAGTGTTGTTATGCCTGACAGTCCTAATGACGTTCTACCACCATACCAGGTAATACTTTATATAGTAATTCTCAGATAAATATTTACAATTGTAAATCAAATTTTAGCCCAACTATGATTCTCGTTATGGCTTTAATAATGCTCAACAGTCACAAAATCTAAATGAAAATCAAACTTCACCACCAGATACTCCTTTAACAAAGGATCCTAGTTATACTTTGTCGAATCCAGACATTCCCTCTTCAGTAGAACAACAAATTCCTTACAATAAAAGTAGTTTATATGGTGAAAACTATAAAGCGGAATTCAACAAAATGGATACAAGAAATGATTTTGGGCCTTTAAATGGGCGAGATTATAACTCACCGGAAAGAAGGCAAGAGTTTAACGGAGATGGTGGAAGAAATCTTCAACATAAAAGGCAAGATTCTCTAATTAAAAAATTTATATTTTATCGAATATGTTAATATTTTAGGCAAGGAAGTAGTTTATTGGGTCCTTACAGTCATTCCAAAGGTCATAGCTTAAGTGAACAAAGCCCAGCTAAAGAAGCTGTTTATGGAACTGCTCCAGATTTACCACCACGTGTCGATAGAGCAGCTAAACCAATGGGTCTATTGACAACTACTAACAAAATTCCAAATGGGTAAGAATACTTGGGAAAATATATTATAATTTATCTTATATACATGTATTACAGGAGGTCAGCCCATGAACGACTATTTGGTACTAAACCAAATACGACTAATGAAAGTACAGATCAAAACGCGAATGAAAGTGGCAATTTCAACAAAGTTGGTTCGCTCGATCGTAGTCAGAATTCCAAATCGGTATTATTATTATTATCATTATTGAAAAATAAAAATGTATTAACAATTATTTTTAGGATTCACTGTCAAGTTACGATTCATTTAATAAACAGCAGTCTAATAGAATAGGACCTAATGCCCATGACGATTTGAAAACAACACTGTCCAAAATTGAAACTGCTACAATAAGTAACCAAAACAGTCCTTCCAAATATGGATCTGGTCAACGATGGGAACAAAATTCACATAGGTAATGTGAAAATTTTGAACTTTTTTTGCAATTATACTAATATACAATATTATAATTTTAGACATGGTTCGAAAATGGACTTGAAATATGGTTTGCCAAGTGGATCCGAACATACTTTAGATAGTAGTCCGAGAAACTCTAGAGAAATGGAAAAAGAAGGTAGTCCAATGGACGCGGCAACACCAAGAGGTTCTGTCGAGCGGGATATGTACAGGTAAAATATATTTTACAAAACACATTTCATTTACTTGGGTTACTTGGGTTATCTCACAAATTTATTTTAGATATCCCAGGTCGCCGGCTAAACATGGTGCCCCCAGAGAAACTAAAACTGATTATGGCAAATATAGGTATCACAAAATATAACTTCGTGTATATTAAATATTAATACATGAAAAATGTTTCAGTCGGAATAATAACAACCACTCCCAAATCCCTCCACCGGAATATACACGATCTTCACATCAAGATTTACGTGAATCGCAGCTTAGTATTCATCAGCAAAGTCCCTTGAGAAGTCCTCCAATGCATCATAATGGTTTTGACAGTTCATTACAGAGTAATCAAAATGGAAATGGTGGCTACAAACCAGTACCTCCTCCAAAACCTAAAAATTACAAGCCTCCTTATAAGCAAAGTTATCCAGGAGATGGTATGGTTCAAAGTCCTCCAGTGTATCAACATGGAAAGAGTCACAGTAATCCGGTGGTAAGTTTATAACTTTTCTGCCATCTCAATTTTTATGAATGTATATTATAGGACCAAAGGAATCAGAATATGAATATGAGCCATCACAATTACTATTATAACACACCACCTCATAATTATCATCCCGACCCTGCGATGAGATATCAAGGTGGACATTATGATATGGCACCACCATATCAGGAATCTCCAAGACGCCATCCCAGCATCTCATATGCTAGCCGAAGTGAAATTACATCTATAAGTAAATATAATAATTATTTTGCATATAAATAGACCTAATAATCCTTATTTTAGGCAATATGACTCATCAACATGACAATCCATATGGAATGGAACATCACGGTGGTGACATTTTAGATTCAAGACCACCCGTTGTGGATCTGCAAGGATCCAGAGAACAAAGAGGCTCCGCATTTGAACTTTATCGAAAGCCTGTAGGTCACAACATGAGGTAAGTGTTTTTGATTTGTTGAATATCTTAGCTGTGTAAAATTCTACTCTAGTTGCCGTTAGATATGGGAAGCTGTTGTTCTCACATAAATGTTTCTTTAAAAAATATATGATACTTTAATATGTATGTACGTATCAAATGGCAACTGATAGGTAGTGAAATAAAATTGTTGCAAGTATGTACACTGGTTGTTTTTGCAAGAATCTCTTGATAACTGTTGATTTCTGTATATAGGGTACACTATATGTTGGACTTTTAGTACTTTGTACTAATATGCCATGGTATGTTATCTGTGTTTTGTGGTTTTTGCTTGTCGGTATATTTTGTGGGCGATTAACAAAGCACTGCTTAATTCGTTAAGTTTTTTATTGAAAACATACAGTTGTAGAGTTATTTTGTTTTTAGATTGTTTTAAAATTTTGAATGTTTTTCTAAAATACGACGTCGAATGGGTTACAATAGTTTTTCCTGTTTGTTAAGACGATTATAAGTAATGTACTAAAAATTTTATTTCATGTCAGGGGGTATATAAATAAATATGTGATTTCTCTATGATTTTATGATATCAGACTATGTTTTAAAAAGTTGTGGTGAGGGTTTCTTATGCATGATTAGAAACATCTTTTCACTCATCACCCTCAATTTGAAAAGTAATATCCAATTTTAGCTATTTTCAATACTTCTTTCCTTCTTTTGGCTTAAAAATACTGGGACTAAAACAATTTTTTCATTTAAAGGGGACCTCATGAACAACCAGCTTTCTATGGATCGCAACCTAACATAGCTCAACAAATAAAACAAACTAACTCTCCCAAAACCAAATCTAAACTAACAAAAGCTCAATCATTTAAACAAACAAAATCTGAAGGCTTTAGTACTCCAAAGTTCTTTAGGAAATTGTCCTTTAGGAGAAAGGACAAAAACAAAGATAAAGATAAAGAAAGGGAGGGTACACCAAAAACTAATAGGAAAGTAATTCAAGAAAATAAAGTTAATGATGATCAAATTGCTAAAGACTATAAAAGTCCTGAATATAAAATGGTTCAATATAGTGACCAAAGTTACGAAGAAACGGAGAGTATGTACAGAGATAGGAAAAGTATGTATCAAGATAGAGAAAGTTTATATCGAGATAGGCAACAGTTTTATCATAATAAAGAATGTATATATCAAAATAAACAAAAAATATATCAAGATAGAGAGTCTTTATACCAAGATAAGCAAAAAATATATCAAGATAGAGAGTCTCTATACAAAGACAAGCACAAAATATATCAAGATAGGGAAAGTTTGTATCAAGACAAACAAAAGCTTTATCAAGATAGGGAGTCATTGTATAAAGAGAGGCTCAGGATGTATCCTGATAATAAAATATATCAAGATAGAATATCTGCTTTGCAAGAAAAACAACAAATATATGACAGCAAACAATCGTATCCGGATAAAAAGCTACTCTATCAAGATTTGCAAAATGTCCGAGAGGAAGTTAATAAAATTAATGACAATAATAAAGTTTATCAAGATTTTCGTGAAGTAAGTGAAGAGACCACAAGACTTAAATTGCAAAGACAAGGTAGTTTTAGAGATCAAACTATTGATAACAAGAAATTACAAACAAACAAAAAAGATGAGTCAGTTAGAACTCAATTGCAACGAAACAACAGTCTTAGAGATAGAATGTATCAAAGTTTTAGAGAAGTAAGGAAGGACATGTCTAAATTTCCAGAGAACAATAGATTATATCAAAGTTTGCGACAAGTGAGACATGATATTAGTAACTTGCAAGATAATCAGAAAATCTATGATGATTTCCTAAAGTTACGTGAAGAAATTAAAAAAGTACAAAGCGTTCCGGCAACGGATCAGAACAGGAATCCACAGAGTGATAACAAATTGTACCAAGACTTTCGAAAGTTGCGACAAGAGGTACGGAAGTTGCAAGAGAATAAGAAAGTCGTGCAAGATTCGGTCCACAATTTAAAAGATTTCACTAAAGCAAGTAAAAGAGACATAACATCCGCATACGTTAGTGATGCTGGAGCTAAACTAGTCAATGAATATTGGGGCGTCTCTTTAGATATCCCCGAAGGCGCCATCCCGAAGGGAGAAAGTCGAGAGATCTATTTCGTCGTATCCGATCCAAGACTATGTAATAACGGTAACAACTCAAATGCTCCGCCACTGGATTTGGAAAATGGTAAAGTACCTTGTGGAGGTATATGACATGGTCAAAAATTCTTTCCCTAGGGATATGCGGCTTAGTACGTCAATTCTATCGTTATATACGACTAATATTTATTTTTTCAATAATTTTTTTGGCCTAGGGAATTACTTTTTGGTCAGGTTTTGTAGCATTTCATTAACTAACAAACAATTTCATGCAGTGAAAGTATTGGTGATTGGTTAACATACATTTTCTCTTTGTAGCCCTATTAACTCAAGTCTGATGTACTTGCTACATATAAAATGATTGTGTGCGAGTGTGTTTGATTAAATAACCAGTGTGCATATACATACTGTAACAATACTCATATTTTTATGTTTTTAAACAGGTGAGACTATGCTGTCGCCACTAGTAATGTGCGGACCCCAAGGTAATTATAAACAAATATTTAAATAGATTTATAAATAGTAAATATTTTTCTTCCTTGATCTCATCATTTCGAATCAGCTTTTATATACGCCTATTAAATAATATATAATATTATAATAAATTCATAAATTAATCACACTATTATCTATAATTTATATAAAAAACACTATTTGAATAAATATTAATTTTGTTATTTTCAGGTACCGAATTTTTGAAGCCTGTGATCCTTAATATTCCCCATTATGCTAACACTTTACCTAGTTTAGCCATATCACTGAAAGCAACCGACTCGGAACAAGAACTCTCCACTGATTGGGATAATATTCTTCTGCCTAGCAATCATGCTGCTAACACTGTATCAGTAAAAGTAGATCATTTTTAAAAAAACTATGTAAATACATTATCGTTGTAATATGTTTGCTCAACATTATTATAAATAATTTATTGAAGGATAAATTATTTGTAGTAGGTACATAGATCTTCTGTTGCCATTTTAAAAATTTGCTATTTATTGTATACGCATTATCCAAATTTTAATAGTTTAGAAAATTAAATAATTTTTTGACTGAAGTTTAGAATCTCATTTTTATTGTTTTGTTCAATTGAATAATGTACATATTTTAAAATCATTTGCAATTCATTTTGTGATCTATATTTTAAATAAGTATTTTTATTTAGTTTTATCATTTTGTATCAAAAATATATTAAATGTATTAATAGATAATATTATATAAGAATTATATAACCAATATGTAGGTTATTTAAGTTAAAATTGCATTTTATAAAATTTGTCTTACTCATATTAATAATATCAATAAAATTTATATTAAATTTTCTGTTGTATTTACTATAATGACTATTTAAACAAAATCTTATGTTTGAATATAAATTTAAAAAACATATTTGTGAATCCTTTATCCCTAACTAGTGGTGTCACTATATCCAATATTATCCATGTTTTTGTAACTTGTTGATTAAATTAATTAGCTTGGTTTGAATCTACTAGTCTACTCATCTCAAGAACTTAGTTACACATACATGTTATTCTATAGTATATTCATAAATAAATAAAATATGTTTCCCAATGGATTATGGTGCACACAGTTTGATTAAAACATTTAAAGTCATGTGTTTATATGACGTAAATTAGTTATAAATACATTAAAATTAAATACTCGGTGATAACATTTCATTTCAATGTAGCACTATAAATAAATATAGAAATAAAGCGATACTTACTTATTAACAATGCATTTCATCAGAAGTACTTTCTTTATTCTGTTTTTAAATTTTATAAGATGTTTTAGTGAGAAATGTCAGTTTGGTATGTTGAATTCACTGTATTATATGCATGTTATATTCTTAAAATCATTATATCATTAGCACTGGAATATTAATTATTAATCAACTACTAAAAAGTTATTAAACATAAACTTCGCTTTCGTTTGTTGTGTATATCATAGCTTTTCAGTCACTATTTCAGGACACTGTATGTTTTTGTATTAACAATGTTTAAATTTTAAACATGCAAGATAGTAACGGTAAATTTGTATTCGATGTTAGGCATATAAAATTATGTACCTTTTACTAATCTTTTTCCATATTAACTGCACTACTTTGATCGATTGCTAAAACACTTTCAAAGAGAAAAATACGTGATTTGATGATTTTAATCTAATACCGAATTATGCCACTAACCCATAAAATAAAACAAATCAAATATTGATAGTCTAACTAATAACTCTTAAAAATCTTTTTAAATAGTAATTTCACAATTGTTTTTTATTATTTTTAGAGTTTTTTACACCAGACAACACTGCGTATAACTTTATTCGCAACCATGGTACTGAACTTTATTTCAAAGTGCATGCTTCAAATGACGCTCATATAGGCCTTTTTTCTGTACCACATATGAAAAATCCCTGGTATGAAATAGTTATTGGGGGATGGGCGAATTCTAAATCTGTTATTAGAAAAAATAAACAGGATGAACATGGTTTTATAGTAATGTCCTCTAATACTAGAAACATTTTAGACCCAACGAGATTTATAGGCTTTTCTGTGAGATTTCATAACAGAACTATTGATGTAACACGAGAGGATGAAGAGAAGCCATTTATTACTTGGTCAGACACTGTCAATATTGCAAATATATCTTATATTGGTATCCACACTGGATTTGGTACGAACAATATTCTCTTAACTATACTTAAAATATATTATTTTCTAATATCATTAAGCCGTGCCAACGGTCGACCGAAAATTAAAATTCCTGTTGCGCAGTTACATCATAGAGTGCAGTGAAAGACTCGACTTTATAATCTTGGAAATCGTGTGACTGAAAATAAAACTAAAACACTTTTTAGATATTTAAATCTCGTTTACTTGATAACACATTAATGAATCCATTAATAAATTATAATATTTATTATTTTATATTATAAATTTGCAGCAAATTGTTATATACTATGCCTTGTGGCTTTTTAGGTTCTACCGGAAACTGGATTATAACTAAGTCTACAAAGAACAGATGTAAAATTTCTATTAATCTAGATGGATGTGATTGCACCTCGAACGTTTGTGTTAACGAAGAGTAATAAGCAGATGAAATATTATGTGTACTTTATATACAATACAATACATTGAATTGAACGGTTGATTGGTGCAAGCAAATAATAGCTGTGTATTTACAGTATCAGTACAAGTATTATTGGTCTAATATTCCCATATTACTGAAAAATAAGATAATTTGTGCTATTTTAGATAGTTTATTCCATAGACAGTTTTAAAAAATAAATTGATGATTTTCAATTTTTCTACAGAATAGTGAATACACATATTTTTTTTTTATGATATTTTGTATATATGAATTGTGGTTAGTGCACTTAAGTGCTGCAGTGTACTTAAATTTTCTATAAAAATTTGTTAACATAATTTCTTCAATTTTCATGACTAAAAATCTACGCTGTAGGTTTTGGTTTTTTGAGCTAAACAACCAGACGTTTTGTCTATAAGTACATATTGTCATTCTTCATAATTTTAAAAGAAGTTTGTCAAAATCTGACAAAAATACAAATTTTTGAGAGTGTCCCGTTTTCAAATGGAATACATTGATTATAAAATATTTTAAAATTTTATGTTTAATGTTATAATGTGTAATGTTTTTGTATGGGGTATTTTATAATAGATCATTTATGTTGTTTTACCATCCATCGCGTTGTACTAATTTGTTGATAAAAATTCCAATTACTTTCATGTCATACATATTCTACAAATCTTTGGGATTTAGATTCTGGAAATTGTCAGTTTAGTTTAATTTGCATTTATTATTGTGTACTGAAACATTTTACGTAAGTATTCGGTTATATTGCTGTTGAAAAAAAAAATTTATTTATTAATAATGTTAATATTCGTTAATTCAATTAATTAATCTATTTATTTAGTGTTATTTCATCCAACCTTCATTTCAACATTTGTTCCATATTATTAAACGAACATTATATTAAATAAATATAAAATATATTTTTTTAAAGAAGAGCAAATAGAATTAGAATAATTCTAAGTCTAAGTTTTTCATTTATATTTTTATTATGAGTATTTTTAATTATTTCTACTTTTTTATATATATTTTTTTAGTGTAGCTTATCATCTACACTTAAAGTAGCTACTGAGCACCACCAGGACAACATAGTGAGGAGAAAATAAACGTATAAGTAAAGACAAAGTTGTAGTGTAAATATCAGCTTGCCCCGGATGTTTTTTAAAAACTTTAAATATATAATTTATTTCACAAATAGTTTTATAAACACAGTACTTATTATACCTTATACTAGTACCGTTATCAGCCCATATATTCTCAGAGACATAATTTTAAATGACTTTATTGAAGACAGTTTACCTCTTTTATTAAAATTTCAACATGATAATGATTTGAAACGTTCCAAAAAAGGTTATAAAGGATTTTTAGATCAAGAAAAAAATGGCAAGTGGCTTTGTCAATCTTCAGACTTTAATACTCCAACAAGGAGACGAGCTTTTAAAGAAAAATGGAAAAAGTCCGACTGCTGTTGAGGAACAGTATTAGTATAGTATAGTATACTAAAATAATGTTTTTACTTGTTTAACCAAGAAAAGGCGACAACTGCGTACGCCAAAAGGCGGAGGTAAACAGATGGAATATCATTTGGTCTACCTTTATCGGAAAAAAAATCATCAGAAAATCATCCGTGTTAAACTTATCCTGTCCCTTAGAGCCAATTATCTAAAACGATGGTCTTGTTGCCCTGTGGTACTCTTGGGTGTTCCAAAACCTCTTGCTCTACCTCTTCTGGCCTCTTCACTCCATGACTGCCACAAAACTCGCTTAATTGGCTAAAATTATTTCTTCCTCGTACTTTACGTTTAATACATATTACTTATAAATAAAACAAATTGCCACAAAAACTAAGTACTTGTTTGCGATACCTTAAAGAAATGAAGAAAAGAAAACAAAAAATCGACAATACGTTTTCCTATTGACTTCAAATGCAAAATCATTTCTTATTTCAAGGTATACGAAATTTAATAAAAATGTTCATTGTATATTAGGATATTATACCGATATTAATCATTTAGAGTAGAAAAATAGAGCAACTTTTTAAATACAATGTGTATTTTGTGACTTATTTTATAAAATTGTATACGAATAGTTAAAGGTAAATTATTATTGCTAAATCGTGTAAACAAATCAATTGTTAACCACTCAGTGTCAAGACAAATTTTTAAATTTGCTAAGAGCCATTCATTTTTATACATTTGTAAAAATTATATGGAAATAGTTTCCTTGTAATTATTAATAAATTATGTCCATATAAATTGTATATATATAAACAGAATAAACTAAATAAACAGATATTATACAAGGTGAGTTTTTTTAACCTGAAACATTCCCCAAACCTATTTTTCAAAATTTGAAATTTTTCGCGAGAAGCAATTAAATGCATATTTATAAGGTATGCAAAAAAGGTATTAAAATTTTGTTTACAGTAATTATATTTATTGAAAGCATATGTATAAACAAAAGTACAAAATATATGTATTGAATTTAAATATTAAAAAATTATTTCACTTCTCTTGATAATTCTGGAATGAAAAAGGAACTCGGGTACATTTATGGGGAGCCACAGATAATCCTTCAAAGAGTCGCATGTGGCTCGCGGTCGCAGGTTGGCCACCCTTGGAATAGAGAATATTTATCCAAATTTCAACACAGTAGATGCAAAACGTGCATATCTTCCTCTTTCTTTTTCTATATTGTTTTTGTTTTATCTCTTTTCTTCGATTTTTTAATGTTTAATGTTTTTATTTTATGTTTTGACAAAATAATAAAATAACTTTTAAGAAACAACAATTTTATTCAGCTTTTAGTTTATTTCACAGATCAAATAGATTGTTTCCTTTAAACTGTCAATAGTTTTAAAAAACAGAATTTAACTGTAAAAGAGAAAATTGAAATGATTCTGATTTATAGAGAACCTGATAGGAATCTTGCGAATCTCTATGGTCTACGTTGTCATAATGATATTTGTAATGCTCAACAGAAAAAAAAAAAACCCGTTTGGCACCAGTTATTGTAGAAAATAATGAAATTGATGTATTAATTGTAATAGGCGTTAATCCTCGTGTAAGTACACGAGAAATAGCTCGCATTTCTATATAATTGAAAGAAAATTGAATGGATAAATGTACCAGGATATACTGGAAAATGAACGACCAAGATTACTTGAAGACTTAAGTTTAAAAGTGCATGTGATTTCTACATGATGATCGTGATTTCAGAACTCGTCCGGTGAATTGTCAATTTTCAAATTAATAATTTTTTATACATAAAATGTAAATAAAACTATTAATAACTTTTGTAAATGTACAGTAAACAATTGCTTATTTGAAAAATAATAGCAAAAATTACAATGTACTCGTACTAATATTTTATATAAATAAGATAAACCGAATTTATTGATCTTATTCCGTAACTGGACATTTTTTTAGCATATATGCTTCCAAGTTTTGTCTCTTTTTACTGTTGTATGTATTTCCAAAGTGGAATTCGTTTTTGCACTGACTCACAATGTGGACACTTGTACAATATAATCTTTACAAGGTCCTCATATTTTAGCAAAGGAGCTTACAATGGAGCTTACAATATATACGTGTATTCTGTTTCACATGTAATCGAATGATTTCATATATAATATTTCGTTGACGTTTGGTACAAAAAATGGTCGTACTTAAAGGTTTTTGGGTTTTCTTTGTAAATGATTTTATGATCTTCCTAATGGTCACGTGAAAGCATTCATCACACCTCATATTTGTGAGATTGTAAATTATGTAAAAGCATGTTACGTCGTAAATGGTGTTTGTACTTAGTTTTAATATTACTCTCATTACAAACACGCATTTCCACGTTTTGATTAATCCCTGTAGCATCATTATTTTTTATTTTTATCTTATTTTATGATGAATTACCCCTTTGTCTTAACTTCGTCTAAATAAGTCTTCTTTCTTATCTGCTAATTATTATACACAATACCTCTGATTTTATTTTTATTAAATTGTAATATAATGGACGGCACTCAAAAACAGAAAAAGTAAGTACATTAAGAATAAAAATTCATGTTCAGAAGTTAGGAATATTGAGTGTACAAACCTTGTTGTCATCAATTCTTTGTTATTTTATGTTTTAAATTAAGTACCCAGCGTTTCAAGCCGTTCGAGCTCAATTCCTGAGAGATGCGGACGAATATTATCAATAACTTACGGTTATCGTCGATAATGGCTTGAAAATTTTTTTGCATAAAATTAACAATATTCCTTGCGTATATTATGTCGATTTTCATTCTTCCTTCAAATCAAAAGGGTCCTTGCCTATTCTATTCGTTGTTGCATATGGTCGTGGGTCAAATGCAAGCGTTGCAATGGTCATTGTGAACAAAAATATGCATTTGCTAAGCATCTTCGTACCGTAACTGGAGCGATACGACCCATTGTAGCGTTTTCTATCTGACCAGCCAGTTTCTAGGAGGACTCTGTAGGATCACCATTAAACCTCAATCGTATATATCTTCATTAGCATTAATTTTCCTTGATGTACCACTCTTCTATACTCTTCTATATATATGTCGGAGGGTTCATGTGAAACGCAAGTAGTACTATGGGTTGCATACTTATAGTACTTGGGTGGAATCAGCGGAAGTGCTAAGCAGGGGATGGTACTCGAACCGAGGGTGACTGTAGAGGAGACCTGCGAGGGCGGACAGTTAAGCTCCGTCAGGGAAGCTGCGTAGAAGTCTTGGCTTGGCATAACCGTCGGGATCACCGCGTTTCATACGACTCCTAATTGTTTGACTATTAGTTGTAATCCTGTGCCTGTTAGTTCAATTACATTGTAAGGACTATTTGCGTGTTATTTAATATTCGAAATGGCCGATAATCCTGACCGCGCTGCGACATATATATATATATATATATATATATACAGAAACTTAGATCCACTTATTAAGGAAGAAATCAAAATGGTGCCACTTAAAGTTTAAAAATTCTTTGTTGTGGAGTCTTAAATAATACAGTGTTTATTATTACTGCAATTTATTATGACATATTTTTAGGGACGCCATAATTTTTGTTGCAAAAAAGTCATTTATTAAAAATTGACAAATAAAATAAAATATTATTGACTTAATCAGAAATCGTTTAGGTAAGATCAGTCCGATATTTTATTATCAACGAAAATATAATATTTGTATAGTGACATAATAATTATTTCAGGCCTTATCATCGTAAACAAGTTTATCTACGACACCTCATCTACGTTCATTTAAGAACATCTGTCTAAACATCAACTGCTGCAAATAATTTAGACGTACCGGAATGAACTCTATTAAATAAAGTAAAGAGGAAAATACTAATGGAAGTGGTAAAATGATATATCACCAATAAAAACAACCACTTGAATTGCTGAGTGGCAATAAATGAATATAAAACCATATTTTTAATCGACTGTGTTCGCAACATCAATTAATGTTCTAAAGTAGTTGATTTATAATAATATGATAAGAAATTACTTTTGAATAGCATTTTTGAATTAATGCTCATGCTTCACGCTTTTTAATTGCAATAAAAAGTCACAAGCATTGAATGTTTCCCTCCACAAATGTGGCTTACTAGTTTTTCCATTCACATCATAGATTATTGGAAAATAAACTCTTCATTTAAATCCACGTATTATACAATATGTCTAATAAAACAGTATCTCGAAAATTATGAAGTAGCACTACTGCCGTCCTAAAAACAGATGCCATATTTATAAATCAGTCAAATAGAAAAAAGTTCTTAACTATTTAGAAATTTTTAAAACAACCAATGTGAATTATTAAACAATTATTAAAGTAAATAAATATAAAAGCAAGTTGATTGCTAAAAAATAATGGAAATTTATCAACATTAGAAATCATACAGGGCCTTTTGTATTAAAATTTTATTTTGGTTATACAAGACAGAAATACCATATCTGCGAAAAACTCTCAATAGCTCGATATTATTGCTTCAAATATTTATTTCAAGATGATCTGAATGTCACTGAATTATTTTTATATTAAAAATTACTTTATTATTATATAATGTATACATACAAACAATTGTATTAAAATAAAAATCTCAATTTCTATTTATTGAAACATAAAAGTTAGATTCAAACTTAATGTCTAGGTAAAAAAAAACACAATAATGCATTTCAAAATTCTGTTTTACATTTGTCAGTCAACAGTTTTCGGGCAAATTTGTCCAAAAATGTTTTCGATTTTTCGGATGTTACAAAAGTTTTTATGTTGGTAAAATTGATATAAAGTTAATTTAACTTGCCACGAACCCATTGATGTAAAAGTCCCAAAATCCTATTTTTATGTAGCTACGAGATCTACGAGAATGCAGAGTCATCAATCACATTTAATGATAGTAAAGCAACAACAAAATTTTAAAGAAAATTAAATTATACATTTATTTATTTAAAAATCATAAATATTTCTAAATCGTTTTATCGCAATATTTTTAGAGTGAATAAGTATTTGAGGTTCTTATCATGATAAATAAATTTTATATAATAAAAATCTTATCAAAATCTGTGTATATAAACGAAGCCGTTTCTCCACTTTCTGTAATAAGGCACCGAAAAAACCATGGAGGAGATAAAAGTTAATTTCGTAAGTTTGTGTTAATATTTTCTACAGTAAATTAATACTATTAAAAATACATTCAATTTTTTTAGGATCTATTTAAATATAATTTCAAAATGACTACAAAGTAAGTACACTTTTTTGATTATTTTAACTGTAGCTTTAAAATCTGTTTTAACATTTAGGAAAATATTATTCTCAAGGAACGCACGTCATCTTGTTATACATATCAAAAATAACAACAACGGTAAGATATTGATACAAATGAAATTTCTCGTTTAACACCACATTTCAAAATCGTATTTCACTCATAGGGACCTGCATTGTCAATTACATTATTATATATATTTTTTTTTAATAATTTCTTAGAGTACAATAATTTGAGGTTGACATTTTTTAACCCATTTTACAGAATTACAGAATTTACCACATTTTTACAGAATCGACTACTGCTCATAAATTCTATTCAATCCACACCCCGACGGTCTGCATGCATTGTTGAATTGTTGTTGCGTAGTCTGTCTTCAACGGGTTAAAGATAATCTCAAATATTTTTTTGTTCCAATACTTACCAGTAGTAATTGCAAAAGATAGAATTCCTCTATTAAATGCTTTTTTTCTATTTAGATCGATTTTTACTTTATTTCTTCCATGGTTTTTTCACATAAATATTTTATTGGGCAAAATTAATGCCTGTTCCAACACTGAAATTTAAAAGGCGACATTCCATCGAGCCAAGCCCAAAAGTGGATTAGGCCTATTGGGGACACCACTTTAAAAAAAACGCGCCGCAAACTCTACCTCATGGTGGTGTGGAAATGAGTTTATTTTTAATGCATGGTATATATTACTTTAAAAATATATTTGTAAAATCATTGTAATTAAACACTTTTAAAAAATATAAATATAAAACTAATAAAAACACTTACTGTGCAGTTCAAAGAGGTGTTTTTGCCACAATTGCAAAATTGTAAATTGTTTATTTAAATATATTTCTGTTTTCCAATAAAACAAATGTGTGTGGGTAATAATATTAAATTTTTGAAATATTGCTATATTTTAATGTTTTGTTTTTTAATAAAATGTATATTTACTTAACTCCAATGTAACAGCATGGAGTAATTTTTTTAACAATTATAAATTACACTTTACAGTGTTGCGTCATTTTTAAAAAATAATATTTTTAAAAACCATGTTAAATAGTATTAAATAACTAATTCTAACAACTCCAAAAATAGACAAGATAAAACTATTATTTAACTCTTGTTAAATTTTTATAAAATTTTTGAAATTTATTTTAAATGGTGTATTAAAAATGAATTGTGATTAAATAAATCAGTTACTTAGCCATATATATATAAATATATATATATATATATATATATATATATATATATATATATATTATAATACCGATGTAGATAAATATTCTTAGAAATTGTAGTTGACTCTGTAACGTACGCTTTGAGTTCCAATAGCTCGATACTATTGCTTAAAATATTTATATTTATTTTTTTATATTAAAAATCTTAAAAATCATACTTTATTAAGTTACATTATGTAATATACAAACAAAATTGTATTAAAATAAAAATCTCATAATATGTTGAAAATGAAATGTGGCTAAATAAATCAGTTACTTAACTACATAACGATTGAATATAGATTTTATTGCTGATCTTATCAATACTCCTGAAGAAACAAACTAATAAATAATATCGAAACAGATAAAAATATTCTCAGAAATTGTAAATGTCTCTTTTAACTGAACTTATGCTTTTATATAAATTTATATGACATAGCAAAGGCAAGTAAACTCATTGTAGCGATTATTTCGTATAATTAGATTGTTGAAATATATGGATTATACCCAGTTTCTTTATTTATTAAATATTTTTAAAGAATATTATTTGCATAAAATTGCACATAGGAACATTGCTACAAATATCTGTCACAGCTATAATACAGTATGCAACTTCTAAATATTTTGTTGGGTATTCTTTGTTCGATATCGGTAATGGTCGTTTCAAAATAAATTGCTTTTTGATGTATCAATCGATATTAGAGGTTCCACAAGTTTTCAATTGTATTTAGGTTGACCAATTGAGAATCTCGACATTTTCCATTACATATCGCATGATGTCTTTATACATATGCGAAACATTCCATTTTACTAAGAACCGCGTTTACTAGAAAAAGAATCACATTTTCTACCAGGATGCAAAACAAAACAGCCCGTACTGCTACCACAAAAATAAATAAACATTCAGTTCTAAAATGTTCGTGTTCAAAATGGGGACATGACCGCTCTCATATTTATAGCAAATTTACTGATTGTAAATAGATATTATCGTAATTAGATATTTATTATAGTAATCAATTCTTGATACATAGATAAGATATAATAATGTATTCAGTTATTGGCTTTTTATTAGTGAAATTGAGTTTTATTATTTTTTATCATAATGTTGTAAATCAATCACATTTTATCATATAAACAAGTATAAAAACGATATACGCAAATATATAGATTTACATTCGATAATTTAAAAAAATGATCTCAAAAGTGATCTTGAATCGATTCTTAGTTCCGCATTTACTATATACTCTATTTTTTGAGGTATTTGCGGTACAGATATGATAGAAAATGAGCCAATTTTGACAATTAATTTCTTAGTTGTTAAAAAATATTACGACTTCAAAACTATGTCACGTCAGAGATCAAACATTTATTAATCCATACCCAGACTTTGAATTCAACATAGGGAAACTCAGCTCTTAATATTTTTTTATATTTGTAATGTTTTTATGCCATTCCAAGATAAATATTTTTGACATATCTAGGACCAAAACTTTTAATAGGAGGAAGATGAATGTATTGTTTATGATATGATTTTGTTCTATTGATTCATCATTTCAAATACATTTTTGAATGTGCTATTTCTTTGCCCAACCAAATCTAATATTTAAATTAATATCTCCGACATTTATAAGATGTGTAACAAAAAAGAAAAAAAAAATAAAATATTGAAATATATTTTTTATATTATTATACTAGATAAAATTTTATTTTTTGAAATGTTTTAGAAAATGTTTGATTTTATATTTTGTGTATATAATATTTATTTACTAATGTTGTATCATGTTGTATTCTAAAAACTAATATTTTCTTATTCTGTAATATTAAATGGTACAAACATTTTTGTTAATTGAACTGTGCATAAATATGAAAATTTTAATTTGTATAATACTCTTTTTGCTTTAAATTTCAGTTCGCCTCTGAAGCATAAACTTAACTTGACCAATGTGTAGGTAAAATTGGTATCTGTTAATTGTGGTATGCAAGGGAAAACACTGATGAATTGATCCTTTAATCCTGTTTCACAGTGCGCACAGTGAACATTTTGTCTGATCTTGTCCCTCTAGGACGTCTAAAATAAATTTTAAATAAATTAAATGTAGACACGTCACTAAAAACTACCCGACCCCATTACTCTGTGATCCAGTCGATATGATTTTCTTTCGAATTTTTCTCAATCAATATGTTCAAAAATTTCAAAAATAAATTCATAAAAATAATATAATTTTTAATATTTTTCCAGAATTATAAATATGTAGATTTTTTATGAAATTTGGTACATACCCATTTCAGGGGGTGTTTAATACAGTGACGTGGTTAGATTTGGTATAAAAAATTTGCTAGCAAATTTTGATTTTGGGCCAAAAGATTTTGTCTTTAAGTACAAGTTTTCATGCTTTACAATTGAAAAAAAGTTAAAAATAAATTGTTAAAATCGGATAAAAAAACAAATTTTAAGATGACTTTCAAAGGGACACACTCTATAAATAAGACCTCGGTTGTTGTCACTAATTAGGTGCAGAGCGCCAAAAGTATCGATTCAGTAGATTTCGCGACTTCAAGTTACTTACTTACATAGAGTCATCAATGCCAGATCCGTACATGGTGGAGTTGTGTCAAGAACACGCTGTTGACCTTGTCTGCGGCTAACCCGGTTTTTCAAGAGAAGTTCTACGCTCAACTCGATCTGTACAATTTTTATCGACTTCTTTCACCCATCCATGAGAACTCGACCTTATAGAGATACCCATATGCATAATGGACAGTAGAACAAAACAACCTTCATTGAATGCACTTGCTGTTATATGAGCAGCAATGTCGGCGAGATTAGAGGTTCCACTTAAAATTTTTGGAGTAATTTTCCATATAAGGTTCAAACTTTCATTATTGTTTTGTGTGAAGCCTCCTAGACGTCACTCCAAAAGTTAATCATTACTCAAGTCTTCACAGATAGATTTTAATGCTTGTAACACCTCGCTTAGATGTACGGTGTAACTGTGTGTGTGTGATCCCGAAGGTTATGTCAAACCAAGTCAAGACTTCTACTCATTTTCCCTGATGGAGCTTAACTGTCCGTCCTCGACTTCTACCGTCACCCTCGGTTCGAGTACCATCCTTGCTTAGCCCCGCTGAGCTATGTGTATGCAACCAACAATACTATTATATATATACGTACATTTATTAAGAATAGCCCATCCTCCTATTTTTTATTTCAAATGGGAAGCAGAGGCAAATGATAACTTATTAAAAAAAGCTTTTAATTTCTTATATGTTAGATTGCTGCTGTAATTTCTTCCCGAATGGTTTAATGTTTTGACGAGTTTTTGAATTTTGTTAAAATTAATTAATAATTAAGTACAGATTTATTTCTACTTATCAGAACTCCTGACACATCAGCAATAATAAATATTGATATGATAAATATTCTCAGAACTTGTACATATCTCTCAGACATAATATAATTTTAATATAAATTTATATTATATAACGCAGCTAAAACAAGTAAAATCATTATGGAGATTATTTCGAATAATTCGATTATTGAAATATATCTATTATGCCCAGTGTATTTATTTATTTATTATTATTGTTATTATTATAATAATTTTTTTAGAGAATATTCTCTAAACAAAACTTTGTACATATCATAGATTAGATATTATAATAAATAAAATTAAAATAATTTAAGACATTACTTTAGAGCTGGACTCTTGTAATTTTTTTCAATTCAGAATCTATTGTATCATTATGGAAAAAGTTTTTCATTGTAGGTATGTATTATTAATATTTGAGAATAATATATGATATATGATAGATTAGCGACTGTTAGTCTGTCTTTTTAGTTTGATTAAAACACTAAATTCACAATAATACCCTTTATTACAACAAACGTACTTTAGCCCTCGACATATAAAGCTTGACTGCCTGGTTCTTTCTTAAGAACTGCCCCGATTATTAAATGTAAACAAATACTTCAGATTTGCTTATAAAACAAAACTAGTCTAAATAGATGTGAGCACGTCGCATCGGTCCATCGGTGAAGGTGATGACATAAGCTAATATATACGTCGCAGCGCGGTCAGGATTATCGGCCATTTCGAATATTAAATAACACGCAAGTAGTCCTTACAATGTAATTGAACTAACAGGCACAGGATTACAACTAATAGTCAAACAATTAGGAGTCGTATGAAACGCGGTGATCCCGACGGTTATGCCAAGCCAAGCCAAGACTTCTACACAGCTTCCCTGACGGAGTTTAACTGTCCGCCCTCGCAGGTCTCCTCTACCGTCACCCTCGGTTCGAGTACCATCCCCTGCTTAGCACTTCCGCTGATTCCATCCAAGTACTATAAGTATGCAACCCATAGTACTACTTGCGTTTCACATGAACCCTCCGACATATATATATATATATATATATATATATATATATATATATATATTATATATCAAATTTAAACAATTTTTGAAACATTACACTCAGAAAATATTTTTTCCAAATGCTGTTGATTCCCAAATATTTTATCTATATATAAGTTTTCAAAAGTAAGGAGAGAATCCTTTTTTGTCTCGTATTCGTCAATTTTCAGACGTGAATTTGAATCTTTGACGAAAAATAACCAAAGTAATCGTTTTTAATCCGAGTATATTTTAATTTTAGTACTATAACTAAGCGTTGTTTGCATCCGTTAGAAGGTTAAATTTAAAAAAAAATCTAGATATTTCAGAGCGAGATTTCTACAGGTTTCAAAGCAGTTGACGTATTCGGGATTGTAAGGATTTTTGTTTTTCCTAAGGGGTTTTGTGAATTGATTTAACCAGTCTTACGAAATTGTGCATAAATCTTCTGTACTATCCAAGAAGACATAAAAACTTTTTTATTTCTTTGTGGTCTTAGGTTTTTTTGAATTGCAATAATATTGTCGGAGTTAACTTTAATTCCATTCCAAGATGACATGAGCTTTCTGGTTCGATTTTTGGGGTTTGTTAAGTACTTTGTCTAGCTTGGTCAAATGTTCTCGGAGGGATGTTAAATAAAACGAGTTACGAGGACATGATTCATGACACGTTGGAAGGTTGCTGGTGCAATTTTTAAATCTTTAGGTACGGGAAAGTATATATAGTAGCTACTCATTTTATGTTGAAATTAATTTTTTAAATGTCCTCCGGGTACATCTCTAATAGATGGAATCCGCTAACCAGATCGAGTTTTGAAAAGCAGTTACAACACATCCAATTTGTGTAATATGATATTAGGATTGATATATGTATCAGTGGGTGACTACCCATATGGGCGCGGACCAGGGCGATTGACTAGCATTATTACATTCTGCAGCATCTTTTCCAACTGATTTTTTTGCGTTCTTTGGATAAACGAAACCGGTATTTCGTCTGTGTTTCAATTCTATGCCGAATTTTATTTGTAAATGTTAGTTCTTTGTTTGTTACCGCTTTTGTATTTTTTACCAACTTTTATTAATTCTTTGGTTTCTTTTTAGTTTAGGTGTTCTACTCTTATAGGGGAAGGTGTATATGATTTAAATTTCAGAGTTTGACAACTCAAAATTGTATAGTTTAAAATTATTTCAAGTTGGAATGACTGTGGAGTGCATTTTCCTGTATTTTTAATTAATTTAGTGTTTGAGTTTAATTAATTGTCATACCTTATAGTAACGTCAAATTTATATAAGAAGGTTAACTTTCCATTGCACTTAAATTTGCAGAATAATTGTATTTTGATCGCTTCAGAGGATGAAATACTGTTGGGACTATGAGCATGTTAGATTTATTAGTTTGGGAGAGTGGGTTGTTTGGAGAATGTTTTCTATCTGCGTAAATGATTTACGGTTATTTTTTGATGAAAAGGTGATGTTTGAATGTAATGTTTAGAATTCCAGTACCGAAAGATTTTAGGGTGACTAGACCTTAGTGATATCATAAAAGCTATTTACTATCTGTTTTAAATGATGAATAAAAGGTCTTAACAGACCATGTTTTCCGCTTCAATTTGGGATAATGTTTAGTAAGTTACTAATATTGTAACCATTTTCCTATTTCGTTTCGTTGAAATATTATTGTTATATTATGTACATGCATTGTAGGGATCAGATGAAAGGCAAGTAATATTTAGGTGAAATGAGTGGTACGAAGTACCAAACAGGAATAACAATCTAACATAGGGTGACAGTGATGAAGACCTGCGAGGGCGGACTGTATGGCTCCATCATGGAAGCTGAGTAGAAGTCTTGCCTTGACTTAGCACAGTGATCATATTTTTTTTTGTCGCGGCACACTTTTACCTAATTCAAAATTGACGTCACACAAAGAAAAAGATAAACTTAAAAGTTGTTTATTTACCTATAAATACACTGTGTAAAATAGTTATGATAATAATTTTGAATGTAAAATAAAATAGTACGTACTACAAAAACAACAGTAAGTGACTAATGAAAAGTTTCGCCACTTTTCAACAATTCGCTATCCTCAGATTTCCTCTTCTTGGAATGTTCCTTCTCTATTTCTTCTAATATCTTGAGATATTGATTTAAGCTGATATTTTTTCTAATTATATACAGAATAAACCTAATTCCACAATTTAACTGATAGATTTCAGTTGATTGATTATAACGTCTGCTTATATATTTTAGTAATTCATTACTAAAATAACCGACATTTACGAAACATATAAAGTATAACCAAATCGAAATTACGAAATATATATATCGATTGAGATTATTAAATAAAAGTATACACAAGTAGTCTAGCGTTTCTATTCCTCCGCCCGGACCATATTGCTTACAATTGCATTTTGCTTCCAATGGAAATACTTGAGCGGCAAATTGGCTTCCTTTTATTGCATTATGAACATAATCAAAAAAGTTGCCTAAGTACCGATGGAGAATATAAATCTGGATACACTAAAAAAATTTAATCAATTATAATTAAGTTTCATGATGCATTTAATTTTGAGACTAACCACAAAAACGAAATTTAATCCTTCGAGTACAAAAAAAATGATACGTTTCATTTTAAAATGTTCATATTTCAATAAAAATTTTGTTAATTCTTCATAATTATCTTTATCAGAGGAAGCTAGAAAAAAAAAAAGAAAATTATAGTTCTCTGCAGGCGATACGGGTGTACGAGGGTGGGCTGAAAAGTTTCCGTCCTCAACCCAAAGACGGCGCAATATTTTAATTGTAATATTATACAATATTGTACTAAACCTAATTTTCTACACTTTTTTTTGCTTTTTTATTACACTTTCTATAAAGGTCGGATATTGCTTTTCATGTCATTATTAATCTGATATGTTATGCTTTGTCGAAAAAAACATATTATTAAATAAATTCAATTACAGTGAGAAGAAGGAAACGTTATACTACAGAGAGGAGGAAGATAATAATTACAATGCTATACAAACAATAAAACGTTGAGTGAATGAACAAAATTTGCAAAAATATATTTCAGGAAAGATATCCAAAAGTAATTTATCGATCAAGACTAAAAGATCTCCAGAATTTTGGCGAAGGGTACTTTGAATGGTCAATAGAACAAAATCAGTTTATAAAAAATACGTTCATCGTCTTCCTAATAGAAGTTTGGGTCTCAGATAAACTACAAAAACTTTGAAACACGGTGGAGGAAAATTTGTGCTTTGGGGTTCCTTTCCTTGTCATGGTATACAACCATTAGAAAAAATTATTAGTACAATGGACCGTGTTGTATACAGAGACATCATGAGAGATGTAATGGAACCATTTGGCAACTATAATTTACATTATAATTACATGGATTTTTATGCATGATAATGATACGAAGTATGCCTCCAAAATTTTTCAAATTAGGTTAAGAGTGTGCTATTTAGATTGAATTTAATTAGAGGAGTGCGTTTCCTTCAACTCTCTGGCCATCACTGTATATGTAGCTACATTACTAGCTAGTCTATACAGTACTTACATGATCTAGGCAATTCAAATTTAAAAGTATTAATTTACATTATATTCACTTTGTGTAACCTCTCTATTTTATTATGATTAAACAAAATTCTTCTTCTATAAATACTTTTAGTTTGATAATTGTCTGATCTGTATATTAACTATGTGAGCGCCGTTGTGACAGTTCGTTACGGTGATGTAACAAACCAAATTTGGGGAAAGTAAGAGTAATTGTGATTATTTTATAAAAATATGTTAATTTCTATTTCTAATATTATACAAAATTATTTCGTGGTATACTTACGTACGTAACTAATTATGTCCTTTATCAGTTTCTGTATGATACGTTTCCAAATAAATCTTGGTAAATAAAATAAAAAACTTTGTATCAAGAAAATATAAGGAATCCATTGATAGATAACATGACTGGTTTTTATACTGTCATGAGGTTGATTACCAAGGCCCTCTAAATTTCCTTTAAAGTAAATTAATAGTAAACTTGTTACAAATAAAATCAAATAGGAACATTTCATATTTCACTTACCTCTTTTAGTTTGATAATATGTGTAGAGCCCCGACTGCAAGCAATATGCATTGATAAAATCTTTATTCGTATTTGGGCTACATTCAATAGGAGTACCGAAATAAATTTTAGTAGTTATTATAACAAAAAATAAAAATATTAAACCTACTGAATATTTATAATGTAATTCAAAAAGGAAATTATCTATTTTAATTTCGCTCTCTTTCGAGGATCTTTTAAAAAAAGAAAAGTAAATTGCACTCATTTTCTAATCGAATCACATGTACACATACAATAAAAATTTAAACAAATATATTTTTTATAACAGGCCTAATGAAATCATTATTAATATATATTACGATTAGATACAACAAGATAAGATGGCATCGATAAAAAATGTGAAACTTATTAATTACTGATATGCTGTATGAGTTGCAAGCCAAGTAAAGAGCATTTGCGGCATGTATTGTCTTTTCATTCAAGAAATAAACGCGAATGGAAGCCGCCAATATGTGATTGTCTGAACCCACGGTTAAACATTCAGAAAGTAGGAAAATTGATATCTCATCAGTTGCTGGAAAGGCTCAAAATAGTGCGTGCAGGTTTACTTTCAAAACACGATTCAGATCATGACTGAGGACAAAAAATTTTGAAAACCGAAAAACTTCAGATATCATAGGTACATTCAAACCACCGTAAAACAGAATCGTTTGGGAAAAAAGATATTGTTATGCATCTGTTGTAATCAAATGGGAGTCGTGTATCATGAGCTCCTCCTATGAAGTGCAGCCGAATGGTGTATTGTTTGTTCACAGATGAACCTAAGTACACATTATATCATTCGGATATTCGAATTTGGACATGGCGTGAATATAGTAACAAATATCATAAGTAAATCATTCCAACTGTTGCTTTTGGATCTGGTTCTGTAACAGTGTTATAATTTCATTTGTTGTAGAATTTGGACTATCCGAATTAGACCATCTGACCAACCGAGACATAAATTTGGCGTTCCAAAATCATGATATTATTTGGATGCAGTGGCCCCCACCTTTACCAGTTTACAATACAATTGAACACATATGAAACCATCTTCAAAGACAAATCTACACTCAAAATCATCAGCTTAAAAATTTGTAGCAGCTTGTTAATGGTCTTAGAATAGGATGGAGAGCTACAGAATTTATTTGTTTTGTTGTAGACCAAGGAGGAGCCGGGCAAATACTGGAATAATTTGCCGATTAATATTTTCATATTCCCAAGAAATTTGGTGATATTAGTTAGATGTATAAGTTCCGTTGTTGATGCAATTTTGTTTCATTTTTGAGGAAGATAAAAATTGTTTTTAAAATAATTTAAATTTTCCACTGCAAAAGACGCATAAAGTACAGTGGTGGAAAAAGTATGTAATATTTTTAAAAAATTAGTTTTTTATTCCTTGGGATTATTCATATCTGTTGTAATGGTGTTTACCGACCAGTATACTAGCATTGCCGCTTATCATTTTTTGTGCAATATTATTTAATTTGCGGTCAATTGTACATAAATTTTCGGTCGGTTTCAACGTAGCAATGACTAAACGCGTTTTCTTTTCATTTGAATTTGGGAAAAGAGTAGTTAAAGTTTGTGAAAGTGGCCGAACACTATGTGATGTGGGAAAAATTTTAAATATTACTCAGAATGCTGTTTTGAAGATTTCACATGAAAGTCGACTCAAGCTAGAACGTCCATGAAAAACCACTCCCAAGATAGAATTATAAAAAACCTCTCCCTTAAAAATCCCTTCAAATCATCAAGACAAGTCACGAATAAATTTTGACACAATTTAATTTAGATATTAATAGCAAAACAGTGAAAAAGCGCTTTATTAATGCGGAACTATATGACCGAGTTGCAGTTAAAAAACTACTGCTATCAAAGAAAAGTTGAGCGTCCCGTCTGGCATTTGCAAAATTTCACTTGTTATAAACTCAGTAAAAATAGAACACTATACTTTGGAGTGACGAAACTAAATTTAATTTGTTTGGGTTGGATGGTATAACGGTGAGTGGGGCATGATATCATTTTAAATACCAAATTCCTGCGGTAGGACGTGGTGGTAGAAGCATTATGGTTTGCAGATGCTTTTCTCGATCCAAAGTTGGACCCTTAATTCAAGTGGAGGATAAAATGGAACGTTTACAGAAACATAATGGCTATGGCAAATAGAAACATGGAGTTTCACATGTTTCCATTTACCAAGAAAGAATGTTTGAATGGCGTCTTAGTCCTCTGATCTGAATCCTATTAGACTTGTACGTCGTATTCGTTTTGTATAATAAAACAAAGAGTACACTTGCAAATTACAATAAAGAGACAATGTACAATTTTTAATAGTACACAGCTTAGTGTAATAATAAAATTTGAACTTCTATATCTTTATATTAGAGCTTATCACTATTAAGGAGTAGAAAGAGTTGCCTATTAACAAGGCTAATATTCAAACTTTTTGAATGTGACGTGTTATGTTTTAATGCATCCGTTATTTAAATCTTTTTAATACTTAATGTAATATACTCAATTTTCTTGTTATTTAACACCAAGACAAAATTAAAATAGACTTCGTCGTTTTTGTTTTGAATATAATAATAAATTATTATATTAAACTATACATATGACTGAATTTTTTTTGCAACTGTGCTAAAAACTTTCTGTATAAGAAATTGATCTTATTGATCTTTTTGAAAAATAATTGTATTGTAAAAATTCAACTACGTTATTCAATTTTAAATAAAAGTCAATTGTTTATAAATTAATGCATTTTATTTGTTGTTTGACACATAAAATTCAGAAATATATATTTATGAAATAATTTGTGTATATTTATAATATAATAACTTACACACACGAAAACCTATCTAAATTCTTACTCTTAAAATTTCAACAGCATTCTTACATATTTTGAGATCACAAAATATATAATTATTTAATAATTAACAAATTTATAACAATTTTTCAGGCGAATATTTAATACGCCAATATTATTCCCTCGTATTGCTAAGTCAAAATGGCAGTTGAAATTCTTTTTAATGCTAGGAACAATTTAGAATTTTGTATAACTAAGGGGAAATATATTGGCATATTATCTATTATAGGTTTATCTAAAAAATAATTAAAGCTGCCAAAAGTTTAAATCTATCCAAATTAAAACCAACGTAAATTTCACAAAAGCGCCGAAACAACAAAATTGTTTGTTGAAATTTATTGAAAATACTGAGAAAGATATTTAAAAAATCAAAAACTGAATATCACATTATTTTCATTAAAAGAAAATATAAAAATATTTATATAAAATTAATTTTAAAAAATTAACAAAATAAAGCAAACAAAAAGAATTTTACAGAGCAAAATATTAGTAAAATAATTTAGTATACCATACAAAATTATTTTTTTTTCTTCTTATAACATAAACATTCCACTTTTGCAATTCAAAATTGTACAAAGTTGCGACCAGCGCAATATATTTTTATGTACAAAAAATTGATTGTATTTTTAAATACCTGAGAAATTTCAAATATTTGGTCAATACGAAATAAGCAATCAACATAAGTATTACCCTCGAAAAAATCAGTCATATTATTAAGAGTATTACAAAAATTAAAAACAGTCTATGCAATATACAGACTTCTCCAAAATCTATGATGATACATACGTAAAATATATGATGATGATAATGTAGAAACATCATTATTTTTAAGCAAATATCGTAAAGGAATAATTGTAAATAGTACACGAAATAATTTAACTAACATTTAATTAAATATAGAATTTGGAGAATGTTATTACAAATATATATATTAAAAACTTTTTTCAAGAGTAATTGATATGTCAATCTACATACAATTTTGAATTCAAAATAAATTCAGACATTCGCAAGCTCTTTTACACCTTATTAAAACTCTCATATATATTAATATGATGCTAAGCATCTTATTTTGTACTTTTTATTCGTAATTTAATCGATAAAAATATTTTACCTGGAATTTCACAGAACTTACATTTTATATTAAAATAAATATACCTAATTAATTTGCAAATAAATTATAATCCATATAAAATATTTCATTTTTTGTAAAAATTATGAGAAGATTATTATCAAAATTTTTGGTATAATGTGAATATCTTTATTTAATCCACCACAAAAATTCCATTATAATGTAAGATCTGCAAAAGTCCCTAATTATATAACAATTTTTCCTCAATCATAAATAAAACAAATTGGTTTTAACAAGAACAAGTCAGAAATAAAAATTATAAAACTATCAACTAGATATACGGCAGCAAATAGGGTCGAATCATACAAAAACCAATGTTAGATTTTTGGCCGCCTTGTATATAAATATATCTCAAAAACGTACAAATAATATTGCGTATTTACACAAGCCTTTAAAAATAAAAATCTCTAAATTTCACATATAGATCTATGACTAACTTTAGTACGTAGTAAAAGCCTTTTCTAAAAAGGTCTAAAAATTTACAATATGTACAATACTTTTAAAGCAAAAGAAAATTTTATGTGAGAGCTTTGTCGTCCATCAGTAATAATCACATAATATGCAAGATGGTCAACAATATTTTAAATTTCATTAATTATTGTAAAAATTAGGTAGTCATAAAATCAACAAAATTAATTCTTATGTTGTCAAAGCACTGAGATCATCTGCATATTAGTTACATCGAGATCCAGCTCTCAAGAATCATTAAAGCAAACCTGACGTTTGACAATTACTGATCATTCAACAGCACTCTTAATTATTGCTGTTTTTTCGGTATTATTTTTTTCAACACTGGCGATTACTGTGGGTTGTTCAACCGTATCAATTTTATCATTTTTTTCCTCAATTGCCTCCACTATGTTTTCCTCTTCCTTTGTTTCATGAAACCCATTTGTCAACTCTGATTTCTTTTCCTCTGTACCATTAACGATGTCCTTCGATTTGTTAATGGAAGAACAGTTGGTGTTAATAAGTGTGTTTTCAGAACATACAGAATCATTATCATTATTGTTGTTACATATTTCCCTTTTCTCAGCACTTTTACGTAGCTCCTCCACTTCTTTCTTTAATTCGGAATTTTTTATTTTCAAATCGCTGATAAGTTTTTCCTGCTGACTAAACAAATTTAATATTTTCAATTTAATTGAGTTATCAACCCCTAGAAGAATGTCTTCTACTTTATCAGGATCCAAGATTTTCTCTGAAGATTCTGAAGCACTGTCATCAGTATCTGTGGATAACTCAATCTCCGGATTATACTTCTGTACCACTGGCGTTTGCTGGACCATAGCAGTACTTTGGATTATTGTAGACTTTTCGGGACTTACTCTAGATGACTCTTCAAATATTTCCTCTTTAACGATGACTGTGGCTGGATCACTGTCCGGTGACTCATCACTTTTAATTTCTTTGTTGAAGAGCTCCTTGCCTTTACCATATCGATGTTTTTTGGGTGTGGGAGGTGCCAAAGCCACGTTCGGCTGGAAGGATCGTTCGAATCTTTCGGATTCCGATATTCGAACAACTCTTTCTGGATTTTGCAAAAGTGGCGGGTCCGCATATCGGGTCGTTATGCCGAGTGCATTGGCATGTCTGATCTTCGACTCCTTGATGGTCTGTGTTACCGGCTTAAATGCGGACAAATGGCGTTGAGGATTATTGATTTCGTGCAGGTACTGCTGTATGTATTGTGGATCTAATGTGGCATAGATTTGATGTAGATAGTTCTGCTGTTGAAGTTTGAATGGCAGGTTCATGTACTCGTCCAGTTTCTGCTTTTTCAATGGTAGATCCTTGATTATATCCGATGTGGGTATCTGAAAATAAAACAAACCTTCATGAGTTTTAGTAAAACACTTCAATTATTTTTTCGCATACATGGGCTGTTAATATTTTGAATTACATTTACTAAAATAATACTTTCTAAATTAGTCATAAAACTATTCGATTATTTCCATATTAAACATAAAAATGGAAACAACGTACATTACAAATGTGTCAATTAAATTGCAATATTTTATTAGTGTCTTTCATTCTTGTTTGTTTTGTTAAATGGGAAATTTTTTCGGATTAAACAAAAAATATATAAAAATGTACATTTATGTAAATAGATTTTCGAAAAATTTGAATGTTTAATATATAATAAAATATTATGAACTAATTTTGTATACGCAAATAATAATAAGTTATGTAAGAAGAGTTGAACACAATATAATAAAACCACAGCTCAATGTTCCTTTGTTATCATCTAACATCTTCATCCTGTTCATTGTGAATTGTTTTAAATTCATCGTTTAAACAGTACATTTCATGCAGCCCTTATAATCAAGGCAGCCCCTTCTTGGACCAGTTTAGAATTTTTCACCGTTCCTATTCTACTCTTTGTTCGAGTTTTAAGTATGTTTGGCCGTTAATAATTAGGTTTTGTAAACACTTTAAATGTTCTGTATGTAGGGGAGCAAAACAATGGATTGAGATGTGAACGGACCTATTAACGTTGAATATATTCATTTTTATCATGGCGTGGAAGTGATGGACATATGACTTCTTCGTATACAGAAAAAATGTTAAGTATTAGGGGTAGGTATTATCATTTGCATGGTGTTAGTTCTGGCCAATTTCGTTTCAACTTCAGAGATCATAGATACAGTCATAGCTGTGAGAAAATAACTTTTACGTATCATTAATACTTGCTGCTAATATTTCTTATAAGATCAGCTCAATACTATTAGATTTACAATTTTACAAATTTATCGAACATAATTAAAAATTAATATGAACAGTTATAACAGACCAATAGTAACGTATTCCAACGTAATAACTGCCCAAGTTGGAGTTGAATTAATAATTGAATTTATCTAAGGACTTTGAACATTTTCGTGCATTTCATTGGTCAGTATTTAAAGTAGGTGCAAAAGAGAAGTATGTAGTTGGTTACTTAACACATTAAAACAAGAAATGCAATAATACAACTCAGTTTTCCGCCCTACATTCCCCTAACACATTCGCAATGAATGGCTCCACGTATTATAAAAGCTCGTTCACATTCACTCATAATAAAATATTTCATATAATGTCCTTTAGAAACTATCCCCAGATATAATATTTAATATTATCATATGAAATGGACGGATTATTTCCAAATTGTTTAATGGCTCAAAAAGAGGTCTTTGTTCCTGTGTCGGGTACGCCTATTAAGGCATTAGCTGCTTGTGAGAAATGATCTCGAGAGCTTTTGCTGCAAATAAGATAAAAAACTGGTTTGAAATTTCTGATGGCTTAAGATATAGAAAAATTACGTGAGGGTAGAGCCTATTGCCCGCAATCAACGGATTTTTAATTTCAACAATTGAAAACATGTGCGGATGAAGAAGGGATTTGATGACCATTTGTTAGATGTTAAACAGACAACCTTTATGTCAGTCATACAAATATTTAGCTGAATATCACCATCGAATTGTGAAACAGGTAAGTAATTAAATAAGTAAAACTGAAACCTAAGGTAGTAAATGCATACTAATTGATTTTTACTAATTAAACTTATCACCTTAGCAAATGGAAATATAATTACAATAGGTTTAATTCAATCAATAACCTTTTGATATTAAAAATTGTTAATCGCGCAAATTTTACATCAAACACACAAATAAAATTTATTAATAGACTGACATAATAGGTTTATAATTGCTTTAGAAATTCATTGATGTTTACAGCTTTTGGGCATAATAATAGAACGACGGATCTTTATAATCTCTTAATCATAAAACGATGTCAAAACAATGATTTTATAATAAAAAAATGCATAACCTAAGCCAACCTACAAAATTAATAAGAGAGATAAGACTTGTCAATCTTGGATTTATATTGAGCATTAAGCAAACAGTATTTTAATAACATAATGATAAGGTCAAAGAGTACACATCGTATCAGTTTAATAAATGCTATTTTTAATCGTGCTTAGTACTTTGAACCTAGTTTAGTGCTAACACATTGGAGACGCAGAAAGTACACCAATTTCCAAAAATGACGGAAAAATTATTTTTACGTTTTTTCCTTATGATTTATATATATATATATATATATATATATATATATATATATAAATCATATATAAATATTATGTATATATTATTTTTGTAAAAAACTGTATAAATTATTTGGTTAAAATTGTGTATTCGTTATGTGTTATAATTCGCGTAAATTTACTTTATGAGCAGATAATCAACTTATAATAACATAAACGCCACGTCGTGTACGCAGGAGATGCTATAAGTGATGAAGTCAAAAGATTTTGGTCTTGTAGGTTCAGTGCCACTGAATGTATTGAAGATGAACGTTGAGGTCAGTAGTAGCCAAAAAATTAAGCATATATTTTGTTCGAAATCCCCGAGCAATATGTTTAGAAATAGGACAGTCACTGAACTGCAATGAATCGATGAAAATGCCCTCATGCAATAATTTTCATTGAAAAGACCTTTTATATATTTTTTACAATATATTTTCTGTATCTACAATATCTATTTTCTTTAAATGTTGAAAGTTTCAAGTAATATATTAAATATGGCAAAAAAATGTTAAATTTCAAATTAACTTAAAAGTACTTTTACAGAATATCTTTATTTTAATATATTTATTTAATATAACATCAGTGAATCAATGAAAAAACGTTCATACAATGATTTTCATTAAAAGATGGACAAATGAGCCTATAATGGATTTTATTCTTACATGCAAAAAAAATGAGTAGATTACGAGAATTCTCGCCAGTACTTAAACTAAGAAATATTTTAATGAGTGTATGGTGGACTACTCTTGGAATGACATATTAAATACCTACCAAGAGGAGATCAAGAGATCAAAGCAACTGTGTGCTGCAAATTGACCAAGTTCATGAGAAACTTCCGCAAAGACTTCGTCAAGTCAATAGAAAAAGTGTTCTCATTCTTAATGACAACCTATTGCATTAGAGACACAAACTAAGCTTCAAATTCGGTTAGTTAGGTTACTTAATCTTTCCTTCAATTTCAAGAACTTATAATTTTTTTATGGTACGAACATTGGTAAAATATTGTTGATTACTTAGTAGAATAAAATTCAATTTTAAGTTAAACGCAAATTACTTTTTCCGTAACTTAATATGTATCTGTGAGAACAAATTCTTCGAGTTCCGCAGTGCGGGAAATCGCGACCGCAACCGTTCGCCATTGAAAACCTGCCCGATTATCAAATTCAGGTTGCTCAGATTGAAATCACATGCATATCTTGTTACATTGGAATAATACCCCTGTGTGTTTACGTGTGCTTTTGATTGCAGGGGGTTTCCTCCGTCTAGATAAACTAGATTAGCGCCGCAACCGGATTCTGCAAGCCTCGCTAATCTGTGCACCAACGGATACGCGGTCGCAACGTCCATTTTATCTCTTCCACGGCGGCTTTGTGGATTTATGTTCTCTATAATCGTTGCGTTATGTGAATAATAATTTTCTTTTTTTTTTGATATTCAACTGAACCTGGCGGATTACGAATTATTCGCTCGCAAGTGACCATGCGGATTAAGGGCGGAAAGGGCGCCGGCCACTCTTATCGCGTGATTTATTCGGTTTTTTGTTCGTGTTTGTAATATTTTTCGACTGAACGCCGCCGCTATCTCATGCGTGAGTTAAATTTTTACGACCGTTACTAATTTATGGGGAACAATTTTGCGAAATTACTGTGCAGCTCGTTAAAACAACGAAGCTCACAATCATTGTATAACATCGTACAAAAAAAAATAAACATAAGAAACTAGAAACGAGGGTAAATTGAAGCCTTATTATTATTATTATTTTTTTGTTAATAATCCCAACGACCTCGGAGTATATCGATCAGCCCCGCCAATAAATTCCGGCGAGTCGTTTTTTGGGTAAGCACAGATTGGGCGATCATTTAGAAACGTGTTAAAACGTGAGATATCCCCTGCGAAAGCTGCGTCGGATCAAGACGGCCGCGATAAAGGAACGGGGAAGCCGTAAAAAAGTTCAACGTCGTCTGCACAATGCCTCCCTCGGCTATCTACTCCCCCGGCTTTTCATTATTACGCCGTCGGTTTTCTTCATCGAGTCTGCACCGAATTGCCCCTTCGGATTTCTGCGACTGCTTTTATTTTCGCTGGATGTGAGCATTGTGCACGGAACTTTTTTCTTTCTGCCAAAAAGAAAGTTGGGAATGTACATTGCGAAGGGATTTTACGGGAAATACACTAGCTGAATTTTATACTATTTATGTGTACTTAAAAGCACAAATGAAATTGTAAATTTTGCTAAAAACAATACTGTTCCTTCATATTTTATACTCACGAAAAGTAATAATGCGAAACTGTTTAACACTAATGATAAAACTTTTCTGAATTAATTCGACTCAAAAATACAATGTTAGTATTTTTAAATAAAAAATGAACACAAACACATCTTTTTTGAAACAGATTATATATGAATAAGTAGTAGAAAATGATAATTAATAATATTAATAAATTTAAAATTAACTGAAAAATACTTTTAAGAATATCTCTAATTATATTTATTTGGTACAGAAATCTTATGGTACATGAGTAAGAGGTAGTAAGAAGTTTTGTGTAATGTAAAATAAAAAAATACCTTTTAGTTGTTTATTTTTTATTTCACAAAAATTATATTTGAGAAACTTTCTTATCTACATCTCTAGAAGTTGAATACTTCGAATAACATCTTGAACAAAATAGAAAAAATGTTAATGTTATAATTAATTGAAAAGAATTCTTAATTTTACTTTTTTTCACATTTAGGCTCTGTATAAAACCTCCAAATAAAAAAAAATTAATTTAAAATTAACGGAAATATTTCTATGAAATATGTAACGTATAACTCAAATATATAAAAAAAAATATATTGATAATTACAAACTTTCATCAATATTTATGAAACGATACGTGACTATAATTTAAAATTAAAGTAAATAGATTAATAAGTAATTTTTTTATTGCAGTTTAAGTAAATTTTTGGTCAGAATTAGTGAATGAACAATTTACAATTTAGTCAAGAATAATATATTTTTAACTTTTTTTAGAAATGCAACTTAACATTTAAATAGCATTTTTTTCGTAATTTGATGCCAGCAATCAACAAACAAAGTTATGTAAAGTATTGCAAAGTGATATTAAAACGGGAACATTTTTGTTACTTATCTTACGTTCGCGTTAACAAATTGAACGGAATATAAAATTCCGCTCGCAGAACGCGAATCAACGATCCCCGTACGCACAAAAGACGACACATCGATTAATATTTCTTTCATCGCGACCCTACGCAACCGGCAGCCAGATATTCTCGTCCGTCGCTCCCTGCGGACCGGTTTTCCGAAACGGGAGGGTGCCGCTCCACTCCAGAAAACGTTTCTCTTCATCAGAACGACCCCTTTGGTGCCGGTCCCTCGCCAACTCACTTATGACCTCGCTCCGCTGTCTTGCCTTGTTTTTTACCACCCGTCTCAACCCTTTTCTCCATGTGCCCTCAGGTTTTTTTCTTCCTCCGTGCGTGTTAATTTCGTTAATAGCGGCAAAGAGATTGCTTTTTTTCGAGGGATGGCTTTTTGTGTGACACACGCTCAAACTAACACGCGTTCGGACCTCCCGTACAATAGTTTTTCTACCCTTCTGTGACAATGAGTCGCTTAAATGATGTTTTGATTTATCGTTGTGACTTTCAGTTAGATGATTAAAAAAACATTATTTAATTATAAACAATATTTCCGGACTGGAGCTAAGCAATTATAATATTTAATTTATGTTTTATGATTTAGGTATTTATATTTAATATATTAAAATAATATGATATATTTTGGAGCCAGTCACTTGACATTTTCTACAAGAAAGTAGAATCATTTTATATTAAAGGTCACCATATCAATTCTAAAAAAAAATAGAATTAATATTCTTAGGTTGTTCTCGTGTTCAAGATTTCCAGACTATTTAACTGAATATAAACAATTCTCTATGTATTGGCAAAATATTTTGAGAATAGCATAGGTTACATACTATACTACTTACTTATTACATAATAAGCTGTGTTATCCCAGTTTGTAGTTTAAAAATAATAAATATACATTCTATAAAGATAGAGTTAAAATTCTTAGGTTTTATTGTTTAAGATATCCAGACAATTTAAAGTAAATAAAAATTATTCAATATGAAATGACAAAATAATTTGTATACAGACTGATTCACCTAACTTATTCTTGAATTACTTTATTAATTTATTTTGAACAAATATTAATAGAGATTTTACCAAAAAATAAACTCATTTTCCTATGTGTAATGATTCATTAATTGTCAATATCATTTTTTGAATAGGAAATAACGAAAACTTTTTAAAATTCAATTTAATTATACATTCAAAATAACAAAGTTATTGATATTTTAAGATGCACAAAATTAAACATAAATAACCAAGACCTTGCATAAAATTTAGAGTACTAATAAAGGTTCCTTATATGATGGTCCTTGGTTAACATGTATGCCAACTTTCCAGCTTCAAAATTGGTAAAACTTTGTAGACCATAAACCTGTCAAAATATTGAAAACAAAAAAATTACTCACTATAATAACTATTGGGTTTAGGTATAGAACATGATATAGCTATTTTATTTGCAATTACATGTAAAATTTAAGAATCTAAAAATATATTCGGTGTTTCATTGAAAATAAAAAAAATTGATAATCTGGATAAACCAGAAACTTTGTTGAAAATAAATTAGAAAAGTAGATCAAATCAAGTTAGAATTGATATAACAATTTGAAATCAATACCAGTTTCAGTTCTTCATAAACTTCTAATGAATAAATTTGGTAAATCCCTTAGTTGTAATGGTCAAGATATCCGGAGAATTCAACTGAACATCAAAGACGACGAAATAATTAGAGATTTATTCTAATGGTCAAGATATCCAGACAATTTAACTGAATATTTACAATTTATCATGGAGTGGCGAAATAATTTAACACTAACATGAGTAAAATAGTTCTATACTTTGTTGATATATATATGATAAGCTTATTTTATCACAATTTGTGAATTCTTGTGCAGTTTTTTATTAACCAGTTTTCAGTGTTTAGAAGACAAAAAATAAAGGGATAATTAGTATCTTAAAAATAATCAAGAATAATGGGTGGGCATTCTAAAATAGTAGAAAGATTATCTGTTCCAATGTTCCACGATAAAACCTTCAAATTGGTTTTATTAATAATAACCGTTGCCGCCACATTAAATAATTTTTGATGGTCTACAGGCGACAAACGGCGCTCTAGCATTTCCATACTTTTTGCAGGCATAAGCTTTTTCCCTCCCATCGTGGCGACCGTTCCGGAATTTAAACAAAAGATCCATCGTATACTGACGCTGGGTAGGAAACGAGAAAGAAAAACCGTCCTTAACGATACGCCTAGAAGAAAAAAAATGTCGCTGCGTTTCTTTCCCACTCTCTTCCGTTCGTCCCGGCGATTCCGAACAAAAGCAGTAAAAATTATTCCAAGGCCTGCCTTTAATCATTTACTGCTCCGCCATCGGACTAAGACAAAAGAGTAATAATATATATGGGTGAATTAAGGACGTTCGCCTCTACGGAGAACGAACGCGGGCATGCCTGATTAATTTCCTGGTGCTTTGGCATCTGTGTTTAAAACACTTCACCCCGTGCGTCTTGTAATGAGTGTACAACGCCAGATTCGAGATTGCCTTGTTTGGCGGATGATTGTTGGATCATGGCGAGATGCCGAGACAAAAGACGAATGAAGGGTCCAATTTGTCCCACATTTGGTTCTTGACTCATTCCTCGCAAGCAATATCCTGCAGCCATTGTGAACCATTGTGCGAACACTTGCGCTCTTGTCTCGCGATTTCTTTCTTTTTTTTTTACCATTTTCAATTGAAACCTTTAAGACCCGATGCGGAATCGGGTGCCCTTCGGCACGAATAAATTCGACGGCGTCCGCTTAAACATTCGAACCACGCGGCGATCAAGTTTGCGAGATCGCGGCAACAAAAAATTGGGGGAATCCGCGGCATTTATCACGGCTAAAGTCGAAACTATAAATCAAAACATCATTTAGTCATCCCCGGGCTTTGTGTTCGTGCGGCACTATCACGAAGGGGCAAAAAATCCATTGTGCTCTCGTGGCCGCTCAACCTGTGCCCGATTCGTGTGGCAAACAAAAAGTTGATCTAGCGAAAGAAAAAAATATAATAATGGTAAATTATGCGACGGTTGTTAGGGTGGCCTAAGAGGAGAGCCAAAAATATCGTCTGGATAAATTCTACCTCCGTACATTCAATACTTATTTTTTGATTTGCTGGAGAGTTGAATATAAAATATAATTTTAATAAAAAAAAATATAAAATGTTAATACATTTCCAGTAGTCTGTCAACCAAGTCGTTCGATGCTGGTCACGTATAAGGTGTTGTATTACTAATGCGTACCTTTAAAATAATTTACGCAAAAGAAATTTGATATTTTGGCAAAATATTATTGATCGGAAATGTACAATTTGACAAAAATATCATGTTTCATACTATTAATTGTTTTTAAATTAATAAATAACTGCAAATAAATACAGTCTGAACAAAAAATATTGCCTGTGCTGCATTTTCAAAATGATTATAGAAAAAATAATTTTAATACGCGTTGAACAAAATCTCAATTATACATGAAATAATTACAATTTTAATGCTTACAATATTCACTCGGTACAACATTAAACTTGAATAAAGATGTAATTTTTTATTTTTAAATATTATTTTCAACTATTTCTTTAAAAATTTATTATCATTTATTAACAATAGCTGCATTTTATAAAATGATGATGTGTTTCACCTCGAAACCACAGTTATAAATCAATTTATTGCAATTTTAATGCTTACAATTTTCAGATCGCTCAGTTAAATGTGTAAATTTTTATTTTTAAAAATAAATCTATTTCTTTAGAAATGTATAATACATTATTATTTATTATTTAAAAGATAAATTAGCTGTTATTTATAAAATAATGTTGGTAAACATGTTTTACCTCGAAACCTCAACTATGCATCAATTAATAACAATTTTAATGCTTTTTATTTTTAAATATTAATTTCAACTATTTTTTTAAAAATTTATTATGTTTATTATTTAAAAGATAAATTAAAATTAGCTGCTTTTTGTAAAATATTGTTAGTAAAAATGTTTTACCTCAAAACCTCAACTATTCATCAATTAATTACAATTTTAATGCTTATAATTTGCAATTATTTCTTTAAAAATTTATTACGTTTATTATTTTATCTCAAAACCTCAATCATACATCAATTAATTACAATTTTAATAATCACAATTTTCAGATCACTATGTATAACAATAAATATATACAAATATGTAAATATTTATATTTAAAACTTATTTTCAAATATTTCTCTAAAAATTTATTATGTATTATGGTTAGTTTTAAGAAATCAAAAATTTCCAATAAACTATAGAAAATATACCATGTAAACACTATTTTTTAATGGAGAGGGTAGTTGTGAAGCGAAAAATATTTTTATTCTTTACTCAAAGCTATTTTACTAGTTAAAATAGGTATATAGTTCGAGAGTTATGGACGACGCATTTTATGTGTTACTTTTCACAAAAGATTACTGTTTAAATTAATTTATTAATTACTCAAAATGTTCTCCCTGTACATAAATAAATTAGAAATAAAACAGAAAAATGGTGGTGGTTACTTTTTACGACTTCATTGCATTTTGTATTTGGGATTTATTTAATTATTTTTTATAGTACTGTATTAAATTTAATTTATGTGTCATTCTTAATATAGTTAATTATTCTTTATTTATAAAAATGTTTAATTTTATTTAATTGTTAAAATACAAACTAATTTTGTAAAATAGGAAACCCCTACCGAAGTAATTTATATCGCTTTATGTTTATTTTTTATATTAAATTATGTAAATAATTTTATTATTATTTTGTTAAGAATACAAACAAACGAACACTCAGATAAAAGTTTATTAAAACAAATGAATTTAATTTATGTATGATCGATAAATGAACAATTCTTCATTTTAAATATTTTATGAATTGATATAAATATAGAATAATTAAAAACAGTACATATATTCACAGTATATTTCAATTTTATTTAATTACATGATTACTTTTCAATAGATTTTTCTGATTAATCAATCAATTCATAGTTTAATATTATTTATAATTATTATAATACTTTTTTAATTGTATATTATTGTTAAAATAAATAATTTATCATTTCGAGTATATTGTATATTAAAAAAAATGTAGTATTTTATTATAATTGCAGAAATGTTATGGTTATATGAAGGATTTTATTATTTTCCTTTTGAACACAAATATGAAAACCAAACAAAAGGTCTTTAATTAAACGATAATTATTTAATATACTAATATATAATAAAACTAATGATTTATCAATTTTATTCAACAAAATATGAAGACAAACACATAACATATAGGGAAAAAAACTGTTGACGGTCAAAAACCCGTGTTGGATTTCGAAATCAGAATGGAACGCCTCCCGGAATATTTATAGGTGAAACTTGAGCGAAAACCGCCGGGATCCTGCCCTGACCGAATTTCATAGACGACCGGAATAGTTGCGTCCGCAGACGTCGGCCGCTGCCGCCGCCGCCGCCGCCGCGTCGTCGGGGCGGAGAGGGGTGTGATCGCGCCGGTGGCAGCAGACACGCGGGGGCGGCGCAACCGAAGCGGCAGCGGACGCGAGGGGCGGGGGCGCGGGGCGACGACGGCAGCGACCCGACGTGGAGGAGAGACGCGTGTTTGGCCTGGTTTTGGCTGCGGGGACGCTCGAACGGGGGTGGGTGGCGGCGTGCGGGGGACGCGAACATCGAGTGGCGGTTTGCGACCGCTGCACCATGGGGAAATGGCGCACAAAAAGCGTCGGTTTTCGGGGATTCGAAAAAGCAAATTCCGACGTTGTTCTTTTCCAAATAAAATTGTGAATTGCGCTTATTAATTAACTTTCCATGTGTGGTTTTAATCAAATCGGTGGTGTGAAATATCCCTTCATTTGTCAAGTAAAAAAATGTATATAAAATTAATAATAATTCGTAAGGTTTTTGTGTCGTCCTTAAAAAATAATAATAATATTCCTACTCCTTTTTAACAAAGTGAACAAGACCCATAAATTCTTGTCTCTGTAACACAAGAAAAGTAATAATTTAGAACTTGTTTGCAAAAAATATGCGTGAAAGAAATATAAATCTAAAATTTTGTCAACGTATATTCGAATTAAAAGATTCTCTCTAAAAAGAACCAAATATAACAGAAAAATTGTTTTAGTATCCTATTAGACATACTAGGTGATCAATATTGATTGCTGTACCCCTTCATTAAAAACGATGGTATAAAAATAAAAATATTTCTCTTCTTTTACAAAGTGACCAGTACTCTTCTAAACTATCGTATTGTTATCAACAAAATTATCATTTTTTGTTGATATACAATAGAATTAATTGTTTACAAAAAAACCCTGTGTCTAGTGAAAAATTACATTCCCATGGTGCGAAAATGACTAGCATCCTACGGTCGAACGTTGTGCTTGTTTGTAACGGAAAAGCGTCGCAGTGGAGGGCTGTTACCCGGGATTAAGTGAATTATTATGTCCTAATTCGATCTATGATTTGAATAGCATATGTCAAGGACTTGTCAGAAAAACAATTTCATGAAAACATCAATAAAAAGTAAACAGATGGATGCGTGAAAGTTCTCGATTAAATGCGATCGCATTTCATTTGCTCAGACGTCTTTATTACAATGTAAACAGCATTGGAATTGGAGAAGTTTTAATTGCATAAACAAAAAATTCGAAATTAAAGTTTTACGAGTCACGTTTTTTAACTTGATGGTTTTTAAAATTCATTGAAATTACTGTTTTTCCATCTTTTCCATTTTTTGACTTCTGAAATATATCTTACAATTTTTTAACATATATTTAAACTACAAAAATTTTTACAAAAAACTGTAAATAACCAGATTCTTTAGACGTTTAGGCATTTTTAAAATTTTCTGATTTTAATTAATTATTATTATAAATTATGTAAATCAATTTTAATATATATATATATATATATATATATATATATATATATATATATATATATATTTAATTAGGATCTTTTAGAAAAAATATATCGTCATAAATAATATTACTTTCAACAACAGCAATTGAATTACTTGAATTTGGTAAAATGATAAAACATATTGGATAACAATAATAGTAAAATACATTATTTACATTGAAATTATATGTTTTTTTAATAATTTAATATTTCCAGATACTTAAGCTGTTTAGGCATCTTTTTAATTTTCTAACTTAAAATACGTATTTCGATTCTTTAGATATATTGAACAAAAGGAACATAAATTCGTTCTTCAGTTCTTTAAAATTCTCCTATTATTAAGATTTTTTAAGTTTAAGCTCTTTCTTTATTTAAAATATAGTATGTATTTTAATTTTTGAATATATATTATTATTCAATACTTTTTGAGTTAATAATAAATTACTTCTAGTTACACCAAATTTATTAAGGATGAAACTAGTTTCAAATAACAAAAGAAAATATATTTGACTATATTATATTTTAGTGCTCACATTATTTCTTTGTCCGTTTGCCCATTAGATAAACTTACTTAACTTATGGACGACTATTAAAAATGACATTCGGAAATCTTTTGTGGTTGCATGAGAAACCATCCGCACAAAACGTCGACTTAAATGCTAATTTGTCAGTTTGTACGTTAAACAAAAAAAAACAACCGTCCACTATTTGTCAACACGGCCCGTCCTATAAAAAATTAGTCACAGCAATAAACTTAACCCTTCCATGTCTGTTGCGTTGAATCATTAATTACATCAATAACAACCACTGACCTTTTTGTCATTCATAGTGGAAGGGCAATGAGTGACAGTTGAATGCTGAGAAAACTGACGAAGATCGGAACTGGTGACCGCAAGTTAAAAAGTGGACCTAGACGAATAATAGAAAAATGGCTAGTCTTGAAGGGGGCACGTCAAAAAAGCGACCGGACACAACAAAGCCACCCGTTTTTAATGAGTGATTTTGAATAATGGAAGTGTTTTATAACGTTGTTTGGGTTTGCAAATTAACCAGTTTTCCTACATTGATCCTATTAGCGATAGACAAACCGTGCAGTTTACCAGACCGTATAAACTGGGAATTCGCAAACACACAAAGGGGATATTCGGTGTGGCCACAATAGCTAAAATTTTGAATCTAGACATAACAATCTGGAATTTAGTGACTCACCGAACTGCCATGTACATGTAATAATAACTGCATTACCTGGAACAAAAAATTTACATCATTACGTTGCTTAAAATAAAACAAATTTTTATTGTTATGATTTATTTATCTGGATAATTACAATTCGGTAAATTAATATTTTATTAATTGCTCAGTAAATTATAGTAAGAATACTCATTTCGGTCTCTTTTGGTAATAAATATTCTGGTTTTAAGACAAACGGATGCTCATTTCGTTCTTAATGCACTTTTAAACGTATGTAAAAAGTATTCCAAGCAATTAACCGCCAATTTGCAACACGAAAGGAACAAAAATAATACATAATTTATAATTCGTCTTAGTTGCTTATTTCTGCAAAAACATAACAAACTTATTTACTATACAATACTTATGTCAGTCAGATTTTATTGCCTCAATGACAAACTCGAACAATTTTGGAAACAATCACAACTGTTTTCCTAATGATAAAAAATTCTAAATTGCTATTAAACGTATGAACTTAATTGTCAATTATTTGACTGTTAAAGAGTCTGAACAATAAAACGAAAACAACCACAATCAATTTAATTCGACAGTTAGTGCTCAAACTTGGCAAATTCAACATGATTCTCGGACTCGCCCATTTCATTATGCAAATATCTTCGCTTTTAAGTACACAAAGTAACTTGAATTGACTCCTTCCTACACAATGTGCAATTCACGTTCGCCTGTTTAAATGCCGGGGTAAATTTCTTACATAACTGTGTAAGTTTTCTTACACACTGGATATCAAAATTAAATCTGAACGGTATTCGATAATTATTTTGTGACAAAACCTACGGTCATTCAACTAGGAAATGATTGTACTATTAAATTATCTCTAATGTTTCAGTCTCTTATCACACCATTAATAAACCATATAGATTTTTCAACTTATTAGTTTACTTTTACCTCTGTGTCAAACTATTGAGGGCAATGACATGGAATCTCTCAAATTAAAAATATTTTGACCTGATTGAAATTAACTGGAACAAAGCTATTTTTCATTTTTCCCTTTCCAATTTAAATAAACAATTAATTTGCCAAAAGAGGAAATATTTTTAATATCTGTGATAAGTTAATTAATGTTAATTAGTTAATTCAAAATTTATTAATGTCGTGAATTTTGGATCAAGTTTTTTTATTATTTTTTTTAATTTCAGCTAATTTTTTATACATTTTTTAAAATTAATATAAATGCACAAAAAAGGGAAATTTTTAATATTTGATGTAAGTTAATTAACTAGTTAATTAGTTAGTTTTAACTTAATTACAAATTACAAATTTTTAAATATTTTTATTTTTTGATTTTTGAAATGTCAGGTTAATAATATTTTTAATTTAAAATTATTATGGTTTTAATATTTTTCTAAAAATTTTGGAATACAACCTTTAAATACATCGAGTTCCAAAATTATTTCTATTTTCTAATTTATATAATTTTGTTTTTCAATTTAGATTTTTTCAAATTTTCGATTACTAACATTGTAATAATTGTCATCATCGAGTTCTAAATTCTAATTTGGATTTTTTAAAAATCTTTGAATTCTAATATTTAATTATTCTTCTTCAGATTTCTTAAATTCTTCGAATATTGATATCTTTCAATTATATTAAATATTTTTAGTATTTTAGAATGTGTTGTTTAAATTCATCGAGTTCTAAATATTCTTCAATTCTTAAAATTTTGTAATTATTAATTTAATTTTTTATACTTCTTGACTTAAAATATTTTAATTCATTTTATTATTGTGATTTATATTTTAAAATATTCGATTAATAATTTTTTTAAAATTATTTAATTTTTTTAATATCTTAGATTTTTTAAGATATATTATTTAAATTAATAGAACTCTAAATTAATGTAGAGTTTTTAATAATGTATTTTAATTCTTAAATTGTTAAGAATTTTCAGTTTTCATGATTTTGTATGTCATTATTTCATTAAAACAAATATGTATAATATTATCTATAAACCGTATATAAACACAAACAATAATTGGTTATTGTTTTGTAGAAGATTTGGTGGCTGGTGCCACTCAGGTTTGTTTACACAAGCGTTATGTCTCAAAATAGAAAAAGACAAACAATATATAGACTTAAATAAACATTCATGGAAAAGAGTACAACAATATATGCATATATCTAAACAAAGTTTTTTAAGTATGCAATCCCGAGCATTAGGGTAATGTTTTGCGAGGACATTGTGCAAAGTGCACTTTCACATAACCAAAAGTTAACGGCGCTGTAAACGAGCTCCACCGATAAATAAATTATGCAAAACAGCTCCCGGAACAATGTCTCTTCCGTAATTTGGCGAATTCGTCTCCCCTCGGGGTCCGCGGAACAACATGTGCTGTCGCCATTCCGTCCAATTTTCAGTTATGGAACCTGGTGCCGTTAACAAGAATATATGATCGACTCCATTAAGGCCAATTTAGCCGAACGACTGCGAGTTCCCGGAATATAAAGCGACCACGTTAACCAGAAAAACAAATGGTTAATTAAAACTTTGGACTCGGGGCCCCCCAAACTTCATGCCATATTTTAGCTGGATACAATTTTTATTATCTATTGTCAATCGGACATGTTCAGTATGGAGAAAGGTCAATTGTAACAAATATATGGCGTCTAATATTTAGAAAACTTAATCACAATTGGATCTGATCAACCCCAAATCCCCGATTGCCCATTTAAAATCAGAATTTTCCCGTTCCCTCATCGTTACGTTATATCCAATTCCAACTTATTTTGTTCATTTTACAGGCCTTAAATCCTCGAAGGTTTCGGCCGCCGCCACTTCCTTATGAAAAACTCTTCGCTTATAAGCTTTAAAAAGAGGTCGTAAAAAAGTTTCTGTCTCCGGGGATGGGGCAACGACCAAGATACGAATATTTTTATGCAGGCGACAAGGGATGCGAGATATAGCTCGTAAAAAGTTTTAATAGATAAAAAGATTATTAAATTAACTTTTAAATTAATTCCACTGTCAGCCCGACCAACCCTACCCTCTTTCATCAATTTACTTATGTTCTTTATTCCAAGCACACTTTAATTTCTGGCCAGAAATCTACGACATTATTACAATTGGGGATTCCCCAGACACATATAACTGGTGTTTACGTTCTTTTCTGAATTATTCAATTGCCTTTTAGTATATTTTTACAATCACAGATTCCTCCAAAGATTTATGTAGATTTTTTAACTTAACAAATTAGATATTGATCTTCAAAAAATGAAAATATGTATAATAAATATTTCAGAAGTCACTCAAAGAGCTAGTTAATAACTACCACAAAAGTGGTTGGATAAACAATAAGTAAAATAGTTATGACGTTTTAAAGTACGCTATTACCACCTTTAATTTGTCACAAGATAATGATTAAAATTTGCTTAAGTAAAATCCCCATTTACGTTTTACTAAGTTATGCTCAAAAAATTTATTTAAATCCATAAAATTAGCACACCTTGTATATAGCAAAGGGGACTCCAAACCGCATTTTGATCTCTAAAATATCCTTGAAAACTGATATTTGGCAGATTTCGAAAAATTGTGAAAACCTTTATTTACTTATTTTGATAAATGATGAAACTTTTTACAATCAAATTTAGCTTAATATAAGATACTTATCTCAAAAAGTATACCTCATTAAAATTTCATTTTTGAGATAAATTTCTTAAACTAAGTAAAAATGTGCCTGTTGTATATAGCTTTTAAGTACTTATCAAATAAATAATAATAAAAAGACGAAAAAGACGATTTACAGCAATCAACGTTTTAAAAAAAATGAGCTTTGGACAATTAAAATCAGTTTTTTTGAGCTGGAAATATTCGTAACAGTCGAACACGCCAATTTGGGACACCTTGGGCACATAATATTTTATTAAAAACCACATAGAACATAATATGATCAAAATAAATAATTTTTGCTTAAAATGAAATTACTAACAATAATTATAGTGCTATAATTGAACTTCATTTACGTAGGAAGCTAAATGTATTTTGGCGGCTGATGTAATGAAAAAATAATGTAATATAGTTTTGGACGGGCACTTGTTTTCGAAGTGAAATTTTCTGGGCACCAGACCGTCTAAAGTGGTTCTTATTGCGTCAAAACCTGGCAACAGAGCATTATTTTTAATTGCTAATTTAGAGACATCAAGGTTGGATAACAGACCCACGAATAAATTTTAAATAATACATTTATTTTCTATGCGAAAAATCTACAAATTTGCATTGGCTTTTCAAACTGGTTTATAAATTTTGAACAAAAAGATACACTTATCATTCGATATTCTTATACATTGATGGTTAGAAAGACATTTTTCGACCACTTTTTAAAAATTGTTTTAAGGGCGTGTACCAAGGCACGATCCATGAGCGAACGACCATCCAAAAAAAAACTCCTCGGCCAAATTAAAAATTTAGCGTGGATCGGAATCAGTGGTGCTCACGCATCAAAATTGTTTGGGTTCGGTGGGAGCGGCGACTGAGCCAGCCGCCGCACCGACAGACGTAGTCGCTTACAAGCCGCCATCGATTTTCGGCCCCTTCAGGCATCCACTTTCTCCCGTTCCCCCCAGACCGGGGGCGGGCGGGACGATGGGGATGCGGACGCCCGATCCCGGTCGCTCATTCAAGTGGTCCCGGCGTCGTTCCTCCCCCCTCACCTCTCGGCCGCCGTCGTCGCGTCCCCGTCCCGACGCCTAATCAACGCTTCTTACTTTTCGGCTCCATCAACGGGTTATTGTGTTGCGTTGACGAGGGGGCCGCGTCGCAAATCTCACCGACGCGCCCGGATTCCGCACGTCCGCGTGCGGCGTTTTATATTCATGATTTCGCCCGGGGAACCACCGGCGCCGGTTGTTGATTTATTTTGTACCGCTTGGGGAAAATGCATGTCGCTTATCTGGCCTTGCAAATCGACTTAAAAATATTGACACAAGCAAAATTTTGTTTTCTTTTCGAACGATTAGAATTTATCTAAAATATTTACTTTTTGCTTTTTTTAGCCGTCCTTATCTCATCTCATCTCATAATAGACAATTAGCATAATAAATGTAAAACGCGGATCCTTAATTTCTTTGTCATTTATATGATTTTTCGAAGAAAAAAAATTAAACAATAGATATTTACTATTTTTTCATGAATTCTAAAAATATGGTTACAAAAATAAAGGTATTATTATTAATTTTTTAAGTAGGTTTAATTGAACATTTTTTAAATTTTTCTACCTGCTATTGTTTTTTAAATAATATTAATTTTGAATATCAAATTTTTTTTAAAAAATTAGAAACTTACATTTTTAATATCTCTTTTTTAAGGTCATGACTTCTACTATATGTCTACCTGGCACATTTATAATTATTTGAATTTTTAAATGTTTTAATTATAACCTTATAAAAATAAACGTAATGTGATTTATTTAAAATTTTTCAATATTTGTAGGTATTTCTAAATGAATAATTTTTTAAATGGCTTATATCATATATTACTTGAAAATTCATTAATTCTCAAACATACAACTTTACTTAAAAAACTAAATCCACACATATTGATCTAAATGTTTTATGTTTTTTAAGCTTCAAGACATTTTTTTGTCAAAAGTAACTTTTTAATATTCAATAATATTCAATATTCAATATATTCAATATTCAATTTTAATTTCAATAGACTTTTTTTACTTTTCATTAAAAGTTTCCTTGGAAAAAAATTGAATAAAACTAACTAATTTTACTTTTTTACTTTTTCATAAATTTCCTAAATAAGTAATAATTGTAAACGTATCCGTCTAATTTTTTATGTGTGTGTGACAAATTGGACAATTTTTTTAAAAAATAACTGGTAACCGCAAAATACGTGCGGTTTTCACCACCCATTTGCAATACCATTTCGAATTATATTTAGAAAACATGTGCGTGATTCCAGAATAAGCCTGATTAGCAGAACGAATGGGTGTACGGAACGCATAAATCGTTAAATATAAATTTAATATTAGACATCACACAAGCCGACAATGCATCAATAATTTACATTCAATTTAAAATGCAAATGGCACCAACAGACACAATGCTTTCGTCAAATCTGAATTCACGCTAGGTGTACTGTGTCAAACGGCGGTTTCGTAATCGTCATAATTTAGTGTCGGTTGTGTAACGATTTTACCATGTAAGCGGGTAATAAGCGGTCGACCAGCAGCATTAACCTTGAAGCAGACATCCCGCGAGACGGGATTCTATCGGTCTTTTGCACGGATCGTCGAGAGAGATTGTACTTTGCAGTACCGCGAAGGAGCCAACCTGAACAATTTCTTTTCCTTAGTAATTTTGCGCCACCGTTTTTTACTCGGTCCCATTAAAACACCAAATCACCAATTAACATAGAAATATTAGGTGGAAACCTCCTCTGATATATCAGCATAATTGTGGACAGTTCCCAGCAAAAATATTAGTACTGCACACATTGCTGCAAATTGTATCTATTAGCAGACAACCGAATGTATATATATAATTGTCCGGTCCCAATAAGTCTAGTCCAAGCCAAGTACGAGTAGAGCCAATGTTGGAAGCGTAATAGTGCCTGACGCACAGCCAAGTATGCATGCAATGTTTCTTTGTTATTTGTTTTAAGTTAGCGGTCTCGCTTGTTGTTTCATTTTTTTTTTATTTCAACGATCGCCAACGTCCGGGAGCATTAGATAGATAGTTCTGTAGTCAGACTTGGGAGCAGGCTACATGGAGAAGGCCAACATCACTACCTGTTTTGTGTCTAGTTGAGTTGCGTAACTTCAGTCTCGCACGCTGGTTTCGTATTTAAATTTATCGTTGAATTAATCATTTTATATCTAATTTCTGAATTTGTGCTTTTTAAATCATAATGTTCGGAGTCAAATAAGAGTACTCGTGACGTACTAACAGAAGAAAGTTTGTTAAAATGACATTTTGAAATTTATAAAATATGTACTAAATACGACTTAACGAAGGTTGTGCCAAATATTTAATTCGACTTATCAAGATATTCAAGAAATCCAAGTTCGAGTTATCAAATAAAAATTACACATAATTTTCACCAAGTACCTCATTGCCAACAATTTGCTTCGAGTTATCGAAGTTCGATTGTATTTAAATAGCAAAATATATGAAAACAAAATTTATTTTTATTTTTTCAAAAGAGATAAAAACTATTGATAATTAATAGAGAAAAATATTTTTATTATTTACCCAAATTAAAAACCATTCTAATAAAACTAAACAGAAACTGTATTTATAAAAACACGAAGTACTCAAAAGATAATTTAAATATTCTATGGAACATACTCGACTTTTATCACTTAAAATGTTTTTATAATTCGATTTACTTTTTTCTAAATTAACGCTTGTTGTGGAAGTGCGGAACAAACTTTCTATTCAAAAACCAATTTTTTCATTATAATTTCAAAAATTATCAATAATCTTAATTAATATAACCAACAATATTCCTTGTATCTCAATAAATTTTATAGTCGTATTGTCATAAGTAAAGGTACTTTTTAAAAAAGATATAATATGATTTTTCGTCTACGATAATTCAAATAAATCTAAATGCCCCATCTGGTCAAAACTGATCCAGATGTTAATATGTCAATCGTTCTTTAAATAGTCGTACCATCGACGGCGTTAATTAAAACATTCTTCCAATTTCCTTGAGAAGAGTAAATATAGCAAATTAGTAATTTATTTAAATTACGAATTCCATGTTCTTACACAAAGAACCCCAAAAGGTCCATTGGAATAAACTTATCTTACGACAAAAAGATGTTCTTACAGCTCAAGTAGATTTATCAAATCTGTTAATTTTATTTAAAAATACATTGGAATGTGATTCTTTGTGATTTCGTTCTTTGGCCACTAAATATTGTTTTCTTTAATCTAAAAAAGGTTGGTTCCTGGTGCCAGTCATGTGAGTTGAGAGATCAGCTAACTCCTGGTGCTGGTTGTTATATTCTTATGCTTAATTAATATTAGTTGCACAGTTGTAGGTGTCGTGCACCAGGTCTTTTTGGTCACCAATTTCAATCTCGTCGTTTAGCTTACGTACGCCGCGGATTTTCAGTAGATCACATCGGAAGGTGAAGAGAAACACGCTTGGCCGACGACATCGCCGCGGCCCCCCGCCAATGGTCCACATTCGCCGAGGCAAGCTCTTAGCCCGCGCTCGTCGAGGACGGCGAACCTCTCGACTGCCGCGGCGAAGAGGCGGGAGACTCTCTCGCAACATCGACACCGTCGCACCGCAAGGTCACTCCAGTGCACCGCCTGCGATGCCGGCTGGCCTCTCTCGCCGCTCGCTAACGTTCCTCCACGCTTTTTTTTTTGTTCCCAACCGCAGCGGATCTATTGCTTCGGAGACGCGAGACCGTGTTTATTCCGCCGGTGCACTCCGGCGTCACCGGACGATTTCCCTCGCCAACGAAGAGCCATTAATCTCGTAGAAATCGCCACGACGGAAGCAGACGGAGATGTAAACATTCCTAGGGCGATGGTGCTAAAATGTTTACACGCGCTATTGACAAAACGCCCGTCGAAGTGGAATGTCGGCGTAACCGTCGAAACCTAATTTCATTTACGCGCGAGTCGGCGTTGTAATTTTCGCCGTTTCGCCCTTCGCAATAGCAAAAACCCAACCCGACGTCCCCGCGTTTAATTAGAAGCGGTCGGTCAGAGAAGCGCCAGACCCCCGGCGGCGTGTGATTTCGCAACCCCCGAGCAGCCGACGGCCGTGCGAAGGGCGAGGAGGGTGCACCACGGGCCGGGGTTTGAGGAATCCCCGTCTGGATTCAGGCTAGCCGACGGCTCCGCAGTGCGATGTCGCCGGTACGCAGGCGCACGCACGTCCGCTTTCGCACCTCGGTGGCTCCGTTAACGTGGAAAGGGCCTTCCTCTCCCCCGCCGCCGTCCACACCACCGACATCCCCCCCGGGGAGACCCGGCAAGGGCGAGAAGGGTTGCGAGCACTGACGCTCCACTCGCTTATTCGTTCGCCCCCTCCGCCAGTCTGGAGGTTGTCTCCGGTCCGCTGTTCCGTTCCGTTCCATTTGAGATATTGCCGAGGGGTCGGTGTGTGTGTCTGTGTGTACGAAACGCGGCACGCTGATAATGATTCAGAATTTCGACGTATAAAACCCGAGAGGAACGGGAAATTCATGTACTGTGTAATCTAATTACCGCAAGCACGTGTACATGGGCGAACATCATTGTATGCCGAAAATAGGCAAAGCGTCTAAAGGCTTAAGAATTCTGAACATTTCCTTCACAAAAAATGGGACATTTTGAAGTAATTTCTATATTTTATTACTTCAAAAAATATACATTTATAAGTTTTCATATATTATAGATTGAGTTATTAAATTATTTATTTTACTATTTTTTACAATATTCAAAATAAAAATATTTTTACCATGAACATTTTCAAAATTTTTCCACAGACACAAATAAAATATGTTCTTTTAATTAAAATTTCTATATTATCTTACTTACTTACAAAAAACGTACAAATAATTATTCATTTATTATTTAAAATGTTAAAATAGCAAAAATAGAGAGAATTTGATTTCTCTATATTTTTTTCACAAAAAGAGTTTTTTAATCATATTTTTGAATTTTATTATTATATATGTATATATATATATATATATATATATATATATATATATATATTAGACTGTTTCAAAAAAAATCGACAATTTTTTTTCTTATTTATAAGTATTTCACGAAAAATGAAGATTATTACAATACTTATTGCTAGTTATAAGTGAATACAGAAAAAAATTGACAAATTGTACTAAAAGTTGTTGGGGAAACGATATATATTACTTTCATTATAATAAACAATCAATTTTTTTAGTAAAAATCTATTTATTTAAATAAAATGCTTAATTTTAAGCAGTAAAATAACATTTATTTAATAAAATAAATCATCAGCAGGTAACTTATGATCTATAAAAAATATTAAAAACTTATTCGGAGATAAATTGAATTCTCTACAAAAAATGTCATATAAAATTTTCCCATAAAGTTGATGGTTGCGTCAGAAAATGAGAAAAATGTCAAAATTTTAAATCAATCCAACTTTAATGTTAAATAACTTTTGAAAAAATGAATAATCAAAAAACTGTAAGAGACATTTTTTGTAGAGCGTTAAATTTTTTATAAATCTGTTTTGATCATTTTGAAATATTATCTCTAACGAGAGTTAAAAAATTTCAAAATCCAAGAGAACCTCTTAATATTAATATTAAAAATACTTTTACAGTATTTTTTTACCATTTCCAACAAGATTTTCGATATAAATAAGAAAAAAAAAATTGTCGATTTTTTTGAAACAGTCTAATATATATATATATATATATATATATTAAAAAATTTAATTGAAATATAAATTCATTTATTTATTTGAAGAAAAAAACTGTAAAAACCAAAATTTATTTAGATATACATTATGTATTACTATATATATGCATGTGTATTTACTTCTAAAAATAAGGTTTCTTTTCTAAATGAAAAACATTATTGAATAATAATAATAATTTTTATTTTTTTTAAAATCTACGAATTGTTAATAATTATGCATTACTATTATGAAGAATTAGAATTCTTAATATGTATTTCTTTATTATTTAAAAAAAATAGTTTTTATTTTTTTCCATATTAAATTAATAAAAATGTGAATAATCACCAATTTCTTATTTATAATTTTGAAAATTTTGTGCAAAAAATAGGTTCTATTAATTGAAAATTTTATTACTTAACTAACATTCCGTAATAATTACTAATTTTATAAAATGTTTAATAAAATATAAATTATAAAACCACTTTTACAAAAATAATAATGTGAAATGTAGAATTTTATTAAGTTAGATTTTTATTTATAAATTTTTTACTTAATAATTTATTATTAGAAATATTTTCAGCGAAATTGGCTAAGAAGATTGACTCATAATGGAAACTCCAAAATAAGAAATAGGAAATCGTGGAAGAGATTTCCGAGGTCTTTACAACATCACGGCGATCATGACGAAGCGTTGTATTGTCGAACAAGTAGGCAGGTATGTCGATTGTCACGACAATGGACTGTCGCCAATGATATATTGATTTACAAGACCCGTTCGTCCGACACTGATTGAAGGGATCCTTTGTTGTCAGCGGTCGCACCTCTGTACCGTAAAAAATGCTACAGCAGACGACTGGACGTGACTAAGTGAAGTGTATGTTAGAAATTTTTAGGAATTCTAAAAAAATCGACATTTCGGTCCAATTATCATGGAATCAATTAAAAATAGATCGATAAGATAAATCTCAATAACAATGAAAGTCATCTCTTACATCAAAATCTGATAGCATTTATCTACCGATGTGCAATCGATTGATTAGGTACTCAACAATAAAACAAAAAGGTTCTAATTTAGGGCACGGACCTTGGGGCCAGTTGTGTTTGTTTTTCCGACGGGCAGGTGCCGTCCGAAATCATGGGCCATATGTCAACTAAAAAATGTGCAAGTCAAATGCTGTTACAGGTGTTTACCACTGGCCGCAAGGGGATATCCATAATAGAGCTTGTGACTAATAGACAACAAAAGTCGCCCCACACCATTCCACAACCATTTAAATTCGACCTCGTAACTTTTAGTTACCACCGCAGATAAAACTACAATTCAGGATCTGATCAGCCAATTAATCTACATAGTTTCTACTTGGATATGTTAATGAACTGATACGGTTCTGCAATGGAGAGCAGGTACCATTTTTGCGGATCCCAGTATGTAAATGCAGATTGTGCAGGTGTTAACCGGTGGACTGAAAGCTTGCGCTACCAGCTACGGACCCAAACAATCTCGAAGAGGACGTTCACATTGCCTCCTACAATCATGGGCAAGCAAGGGACGAGGGCAACGTTGCCAGCTCGACGCCACGATTTAAATACGAACCGATGCATTTTCTCGCGATATTATCGATGTTCTGTTTGATAAATCGGCAAGCTACCACATCATAACTGTACGCTGAAAATATCGTATTTCCCCGTCGCGGCCGTCTTCACGCAACTATTTGGTCGTTTTAACGTTCCCGTCACCGTCGGGTCATCGTTTAAATCACACTCACAATACGACAAAATAAATCAACGAATACAAGTCGAATTGAGAGCCACGTTTTGTTTCGGCAACACGGTACGACATAGGCGAAGATGTCTACGGTCTGGTGATGGCGAGGACCTCTCCGTAGACTTCTTGTAGACGAGTGAACTTGAGTCGGTGGGTCGTTGAACCATCGCTTGTCCGGTACTCCTATTGGTTTAAAGAGAGTACACCATCGGGTACCAAATGTGTACGTGCAGGTACCGCGATTGCACACCGTATGTGCTACGCAGGTGGGCAGGCCCCATCGATTTTTTTGCGTGCGATGGAAAGTTACCATTTCTATCGGCCGCGCCGAACAACCGAGAAATCCGCGCCTTTTTAAGATGATTACGGTTCGGAACGGTGGAGAGAATAAATTGTGCGGCAGGCAGCGTTCGAAACCAGGAAATATGACCACTGTAACGTTTCCATTATAAATCCTATTTTGCTGAACATTAGGATGGCATTGTATTTTCGACATTTTTTTGTTAAATGTCACAAGAAAAATTGTTTATGTTTAATAGTTCTACAATTTCGCTGCATATTTTGGCTTTTTAATTATTTAATTACTTTTAGGATAGCCCAAATTATCTGATTTAGACTGTTGAGTATTTCCAGAAAACACCAGATAATGGAAAACTGAATGAAGTGATCAAAGCTCAATATTTTAAAACGTAGATTGTTGTAAATATTGTTGATTGGTATCTCTGACTGTTTCTGAATATATACTTCAAAAAATTTCCTTAAAATTTCAAAATAATATATTTATGTGCATGTTTTTTTTTTGTTTCAAAAGAAAACCAAAACTAAGTTCTTCTTTAAAATGCCGTAAAAAACTTCTAAATATGTATAATTTATTTCATATTAAATTATCTTTGTATTAGACATAATTCTATTTCTGGCCATTTAATATAAATAATAATACTGTGTATAAAACATAGAAACAGATTTTATTTATAATTTCAAAACTAAATTTTATATCCACTAAAATTACAAAAACTAGTTATTAAATCTCAGGTTACGTTTGGTTGTTTTACACGATGATATTTTCCATATCAAATAAAAATATGCCTCCAAAACGTTCCCATTATAAATACTATTTTACTGAACGTCCAGATTACATTATTTGACTTTTTTCAATATGTCCCAAGAAAATTAATTTAATATATTTTAAAAGTTCAATAATTTTTAGTGTTTTTTTAATTATTTATTAATTTTAGGATATACAAATTAGTTAATTTAGGCTCTTGAGCAACTTTCAAAATAAACGAAGCAAAGAATTTATCAGAAATATTATTATATCTCAGCTAAAAATAATACATCAAACAAATCATATACTTTATTTAGTTTTATCATACAGAAATTTTATCGTATGATTCTAAATTTACGCATATTTTAATCTTTAAAACCCCACTGATAATATTTTGAGACAAATTCATAAAAATGATGCAAATATTTTTATAAACAATTAAATTATACCAAGAAAAAAGTTACAAAGCTTTGAAGTAAGTTGGGTGTCGCATTTTGCTGTGTCTTTTTACAATCTGGATATAAATGTTCACGTAAGCCATTTTATATATAGATTTGATAAAAATTGTAATGTACATGCACAATATTTAAACTTTATACATACAATACAATGTATGTTGTTTGTAAATATTTGCTACACTTTTAGGGCCATTGACGAGAAAATAATGGTGTTTCAAACGTACATATAATTAACGTCGATTCAGATAAAAAATAGACATATATCCTGTTAATCTAAATCTTTTTGTGTGGTCTAATTATACACGTATTATATGTATTTATCCTCTATTACATAACTATTATTTTTATGACTGTTTTACGAGCAGTCAACATTTATTGCCGCTTTTAAAAGTTTTTTAATTTATTAAATGACTAATTTGTACGTGAATCTCTATATAATGTCGAATAGATAAAAAAATCCACACGCGATCGATGATAATTAAAAAAAAAATACTTACACAAATTATACATGAATAAATTAAAATGCATACCTGAAAAAAAAATAATTAAATTAGTATATTCATTAATAAATTTAATGTTCAAATTTTTATTTGAACTGCCGTCCATTTAATATCCAGTCACCCCGTTATATTTTATTTATAATTTGATTTTAATAAATAACAGCTCAAGAAATAAACAATAAAAAATTCTAGACATTCCATATAAATTATTTTGTATGGCACCAGGTTGAGGTCCCTTATAACATTTTTATAATTAATAGGTTAGGATATTTTTTTATCAGATTTCATAAAAATATTGCGTATTAATTGGTCTGATCAGAAGGAATAAAATCATTATAAAATTGTGACTTTTAATTCTGTTTTTTAATATGTAACATTTTTTAAAGAAATTTGAGTATTCACTTCATGAAAACTTTTTTTCTTACTCAAAATTTCCTCTTTATTGACTTTTAACTTTAATTGTCTATTTTTTTAGGGACATTATTGATTAAAATTGAATACAACTACAACAGGAATGTTTCCAGGTTAAATGGGCCGCACTGTATTTATATTAAATGCAGTATTACAAATTCTATTAAAATACTTAATGTTCTGTTTAAGGTTTGTGATTAAAATAGCCAAAATTTCCAAATTATGAAACCGCTAATTTTGCATTTGATAAATGTCACGTTGAAATTGATTTTCCTTTGAAGATAGAAGTGACATTAATAAAGTTTAATTTTCTGCTATAATAGCGATATTTGTTTCATTATTGTAGCAAACGCTTCCTTTGATGATCGTTCTTGGCATACATTCAATAAAACAACTCATTATACACTTTAATTTTATATATAATTGTTTTTGTGAAAAAGTGACAACCGTATTTAACTCAATTAAACTCGCACCTTTAAATGCGTGTGACACAAAATAAATTATTGGTAATAATTTGTTACTTGCACTCGTAACACAAAATAAACTCTAAATATTTATATCAATTGAAAAGCACAGAAGTTTAGAGTGTACGTGGCGAAAACAATAAGTGAACGTAATTATAAATAAATATGCTTCATAGGTATTATCCCGCACTGAAATAGCTGAAGTGGTTGTTTTCGGCCACAGTCAAGATGTCAGACAAACACGAAACATGTGTTGCTTGTCTTATTTATATAAATAAGTCTCTTTGTTTGCAGTCGACATCGTACTGATATCTTTGAGAATTATCAGAGTTTCAAATAGTCGAATGTTAATAAAAGTGCAAACTTCACTTAAACAAAAACTTTTAAACGTTTTACGAAGACAAATGTGGGGCTGTCAACATTTTTTTATTATTATTCAGATCGTTTTGTGTTTTAAATGTTTGCCAAAAAATTATGATTGTCCTTTAGAAATCATTGTAACGTATTATATCAGGTCACAGGTTATTAGCCCGTAATATATAAACGTTATGAATGCAAGTCTTTCATTCGAAAATAATTTTGGCACAGGACCACGGGAGATTTTTCTCATTTTTTACGTGACACTGTTTTGTCTCAATTAATTTTCTTAAATCATGTAAGCTTGTCGGCTACACATTCACCAACATATTTCAAACATTATTACAGTGATTAATTGACTGTGCATACAAATGAAAAATTTGCTTTGTACGTGTTTTCGATAAAATATCCGAGTTTGGGTATGGTTAAAAAAGGTAATTAATAAAATTATTCAGGCAAAATGTAATACATTGTGTACAACCGAAATTAAGTTGCGTCAATGACAGTTACTAATGCGACTTGTAATTAGGATAATTTGAGGAAAGTACAATCAATTAAGTGATTCTTTAATTGCAATGTACAAAGGTGCAATTACACCGCAGTAAATTAATTAATTTGATACCGAATGCCAACATATAATTTTCATTTTTATGGAAAAACCCGGTGTGAAATTATTTCTACGTTTCGTACGGATGAAGTACTGAAATCTTAATTGTAACAGAAATCGATAAGTAAATTAAATATTCCATCCATAGTTTAGTGGACCCTTGAAAGCAATTCGACCTTTTCCCTAGGAACTACGAAATTAATTACACCACCGCATACGAATGGTGAGTGTAACTACTGCACGGTTATTTTTAATTGCATTTAGTGGAAGTTGTTGAACCGTTTAAGCGCAAAACAAACAAGGTTTTATATTTGGCATATAATCTTACTTTCGCGTCCACCGTTGTCACATGCAATTTGGAAGGAATTAAAGAGCTCGAAAGTTAATTACTTTCGAGCTTTCGTCGAAATGTTGGAGTGTGAATTATTTGGCGCCAAACCCGTGATATGTAACAAGGTTTAACCATTAACGTAAATTTAGACGTATGCACAATCTACTGGCTGCGATTCGAATCTGTGGCGGAAGATTCGTGTGCTTTTCGGCCGCTGAAACGCCGTTAAACTTCGAACATTAGAAAGTCCGATTTCCCAAAATCGACCGGAGCCGATTTGAACGGCAACAGTGCTGCCTACACGCACCAGACCAACATCGGCGGGATGATGTCCGTCCGCCGTTGGTGTGTGCGGTGCGGCGGCTCTCACTCGACGTAAATACATAAATTTGATTGTTTCCCAAGTGAAACTCGACGTATTAAAATTGCCAGACGCCAGAGTTCTTGACGCTCGTAATACCACAAATTCGTTCGGATTAAGCCGAAATTTGTGGGCCACAATCGTCTCCCGTCGCATCCTCTCAGACGCTCACTTTGATTCGCTGGCGCCTCGGGATTATTATTTTAATAAGCGCACTTTCGATAATCTTCGCCGCGTTAAATTAAACATACGAACATAAATTAACTTGTCTCCGACAGACGAAATAAGGCAGTGGCCTAGATCTATTTTCTAGTGCTTCGTAATTTTTATGTCTGTCAGATGTGTAACCACTACCATACCATCAAGTCTTAATAGAGGAACTGTTCCATTTCTAATCAACCGGTTCATATGGATTTTATATTTAAAAACTTGCTATGTCTTGGTAATTCGAATTCGAACAAAACATAGAGCATTTAATTTGATAAGTCGAATTGTTGGGGGGTATCCCTACCCCCTGTTAACTCGTTCAGGCATTTTTGAAGGGACTTTGAAAGACAACAATAAATTATCATCACAAAATTTTTAATTTAATAGAGTGGTTATGTTCTAAGTCAATATAACGCTGATGTAAAAAAGATAAAATATTGAAGTTAGATCAAAGAAAACTCTTCTTTTGATGTTACGTTTAACGACTTCTGTTCAGCCAAACTGAAGTTTGGAGTTTTATCTTATTCAATATTTAACATATTAACACCACTTTATTTTAAGAGATAGGACAAGAAAAATATAATAAAATACATGGCAAATGTACTTACACAACAAATAATCAAATGCTCCTCTAGTATCTCAGAGACTTAAAAATACTTTCCACTTTTTTTCAGTGTCACTTTTATTAATAATAATTTTATGTACACTTATTTGATGTCGTTATTTAGCCACCCGGTTTATACATACAAATTTTTTGATATTAATATTTACAAAATGCCATACTTTATTAAATAAAATACTTCGAATAACAATAAGGCAAGATGGTAAGTGGAGAAAGTTTTTATTTATGAGTTATGATTCGTTAATATTAAAATGTGCTTATTACCGGAAGCAACGTTAATTTGGGTATTTTAAATAAGAGATATTTATATAGACTTTTTAATTGTACTAATAATTATGAGTAAAAAAAACAATAACTTTCAAATTAGTTGAACTTCGATAACTCGAACCATGATTTGCCAGAGGAAAAATCGAATTATCCAGACTTCGAGTTATTAAATAAAATACATGCACTTAAAATTATAAAACCTAGTTGAAATATAAGAATTACCATTGTAGTAGAATGTACTTCTATTTATAATTTAATGTCAAAAACATTTTTAATTTAAACCTATATATTTGTATGTCTTTGTTCAAATAAGAAATTAAAAAAATCTTTCGGCTACTGTAAGCCTTCCAGTAACTAATAATTTCAGAGTTATTTGACTTTCCCATTCTACGATTAGAAAAACCAAATAAAATAACGAATTCCATAGTGTAAAATGAAATTGGTTTCAAATATTTTTTAATATCATGTGTTACATACATATATAGTTGCTTCTTAATAATAAAATCGAAAATCTTTTACATTTATGCATATTAAATTAAAAAAGAATGGAAATATTATATGTTCGTTATATTTTAGTAATTTATTTCAAATACATATTTTTTTCTTTATAAAAATATAAAATTATGTCTAGTAAATACCGAAATGAACTAGGTTTTTTGTGAGATTACTCCTTCAGAAAACTTGAAAATAATTTGTTAGAAAGCACTTCCAGAATTTAACCCCACAATCAAATATTTAACACCAGCGTTAAAGAGGCTTTGTAAGTTTGAAAACATTGCTTGTAAAGCAGACAAACGTCTTTGGTGATATGTGTTTTTGTGTAAAAAACGTAAAATAAAATAAAGATATCGATTCAAATCTGAGCATAACATCATTAAATGCAAATTGCGTCGTTGATCGTCCCCCCAGGCAATATCGAAAACGCCAGTGGAAACGACGAGCGCCGTTAATACCCCGTTTAACTGCTACATTTTGGAAAACAACGAAAAAATACAGACACGATAAGCGAAATATTTCACCCTCCCGCAATTCCAGCACGCACATTCGCCGTGCCCCCGTCCGCTTACAAAACTACCCCTCCCTCCCCCCTACCCAGGACCCCTCGTCGCCCCGCAAGTTCGCCCCGGTCGCCCCATTTCTGTCTGTCTGCTACCCTGACTTACCTTACTTTGACCCAGCAACGACGCGCCGGTTGATATTGATCGGAGAACGTCGCGGCGCGGCCCCCGTTCCCTCCGCCGCACGACGCTGGTGCTCGTCGCGACGCCCACGAAGCGGACACGCACGTCGTTTCGGCGAGGGTACGGCGGGCGACGCTGGCCCGGGGGCGACGGGGGTCGGAGGGTGGTGAGGTCGGTAGGCCTGTTTGTGCGTGCGGGGATTCATTGTGATTTATGCGGGGGCGAAAATCTGTTTTCTGCGAGACGACGCGGGAGCGTC